>NW_027597098.1:0-103040 GCF_964194155.1 Cetorhinus maximus
AGAGTGTTACAGTGAGGGGTGTGGTGTATATCAGAGTGTTACAGTGAGGGGTGTGGGGTATATCAGAGTGTTACAGTGAGGGGTGTGGGGTATATCAGAGTGTTACAGTGAGGAGTGCGGGGTATATCAGGGTGTTACAGTGAGGGGTGTGGGGTATATCAGAGTGTTACAGTGAGGGGTGTGGGATATATCAGAGTGTTACAGCGAGGGGTGTGGGGTATATCAAAGTGTTACTGTGAGGGTTGTGGGCTATATCAGAGTGTTACAGTGAGGGTGAGGGGTATATCAGAGTGTTACAGTGAGGGGTGTGGGATATATCAGTCATACAGTGAGGGGTGTGGGATATATCAGAGTGTTACAGTGAGGGGTGTGGGGTATATCAGAGTGTTACAGTGAGTGGTGTGGGGTATATCAGAGTGTTACAGTGAGGGGTGTGGGGTATATCAGAGTGTTAAAGTGAGGAGTGCGCGGTATATCAGAGTGTTACAGTGAGGGGCGTGGGGTATATCAGAGTGTTACAGTCAGGGGTGTGGGATATATCAGAGTGTTACAGTGAGGGGTGTGGGGTATATCAGAGTATTACAGTGAGGGGTGTGTGGGGTATATCAGAGTCTTACAGTGAGGGGTGTGGGGTATGTCAGAGTGTTACAGTGAGGGGTGTGGGGTATATCAGAGTGTTACAGTAAGGGGTGTGGGGTATATCAGAGTGTTACAGTGAGGGGTGTGGGGTGTATCAGAGTGTTACAGTGAGGGGTGTGGGGTATTTCAGAGTGTTACAGTGAGGGGTGTGGGGTATATCAGTGTGTTACAGTGAGGGGTGTGTGTGGTATATCAGGGTGTTACAGTGAGGGGTGTGGGGTATATCAGAGTGTTACAGTGAGGGGTGTGTGGGGTATATCAGGGTGTTACAGTGAGGGGTATGGGATATGTCAGAATGTTACAGTGAGAGGTGTGGGATATATAAGAGTGTTACAGTGAGGGGTGTGGGATATATCAGAGTGTTACAGTGAGGGGTGTGGGGTATATCAGAGTGTTACAGTGAGGGGTGTGGGGTATATCAGAGTGTTACAGTGAGGGGTGTGGGATATATCAGAGTGTTATAGTGAGGGGTGTGTGGGGTATATCAGAGTGTTACTGTGAGGGGTGTGGGATATATCAGAGTGTTACAGTGAGGGGTGTGTGATATATCAGAGTGTTACAGTGAGGGGTGTGTGGGGTATATCAGAGTGTTACAGTGAGGTGTGTGGGTATATCAGAGTGTTACTGTGAGGGGTGTGGGGTATATCAAAGTGTTACTATGAGGGGTGTGGGGTATATCAGAGTGTTAAAGTGAGGTGTGTGGGTATATCAGAGTGTTACAGTGAGGGGTGTGGGGTATATCAAAGTGTTACTATGAGGGGTGTGGGGTATATCAAAGTGTTACAGTGAGGGGTGTGGGGGATATCAGTGTGTTAAAGTGAGGGGTGTGGGTATATCAGAGTGTTACAGTGAGGGGTGTGGGGTATATCAGAGTGTTACAGTGAAGGGTGTGGTGTATATCAGAGTGTTACAGTGAGGGGTGTGGAGTATATCAGAGTGTTACAGTGAGGGGTGTGGGATATATCAGTGTTACAGTGAGGGGTGTGGTGTATATCAGAGTGTTACAGTGAGGTGTGTGGGGTATATCAGGCTGTTACAGTGAGGGGTGTGGGATATATCAGAGTGTTACAGTGAGGGGTGTGGTGTATATCAGAGTGTTACAGTGAGGGGTGTGGGGTATATCAGAGTGTTACAGTGAGGGGTGTGGGATATATCAGAGTGTTACAGTGAGGGGTGTGTGGGGTATATCAGAGTGTTACAGTGAGGGGTGTGGGATATATCAGAGTGTTACAGTGAGGGGTGTGTGATATATCAGAGTGTTACAGTGAGGGGTGTGTGGGGTATATCAGAGTGTTACAGTGAGGTGTGTGGGTATATCAGAGTGTTACTGTGAGGGGTGTGGGGTATATCAAAGTGTTACTATGAGGGGTGTGGGGTATATCAGAGTGTTAAAGTGAGGTGTGTGGGTATATCAGAGTGTTACTGTGAGGGGTGTGGGGTATACCAAAGTGTAACTATGAGGGGTGTGGGGTATATCAGAGTGTTACAGTGAGGGGTGTGGGGGATATCAGTGTGTTAAAGTGAGGGGTGTGGGTATATCAGAGTGTTACAGTGAGGGGTGTGGGGTATATCAGAGTGTTACAGTGAAGGGTGTGGTGTATATCAGAGTGTTACAGTGAGGTGTGCGGAGTATATCAGAGTGTTACAGTGAGGGGTGTGGGATATATCAGTGTTACAGTGAGGGGTGTGGTGTATATCAGAGTGTTACAGTGAGGTGTGTGGGGTATATCAGGCTGTTACAGTGACGGGTGTGGGGTATATCAGAGTGTTACAGTGAGGGGTGTGGGCTATATCAGTGTTACAGTGAGGGGTGTGGGGTATATCAGAGTGTTGCAGTGAGGGGTGTGGGCTATATCAGTGTTACAGTGAGGGGTGAGGGGTATTTCAGAGTGTTACAGTGAGGGGTGTGGGATATATCAGAGTGTTACAGTGAGGGGTGTGGGAAATATCAGAGTGTTACAGTGAGGGGTGTTGGGTATATCAGAGTGTTACAGTGAGGGGTGTGGGGTATATCAGAGTGTTGCAGTGAGGTGTGTGGGGTATATCAGAGTGTTTTAGTGAGGGGTGTGGGATATATCAGAGTGTTACAGTGAGGGGTGTGGTGTATATCAGAGTGTTACAGTGAGGGGTGTGGGGTATATCAGAGTGTTACAGTGAGGGGTGTGGGGTATATCAGAGTGTTACAGTGAGGAGTGCGGGGTATATCAGGGTGTAACAGTGAGGGGTGTGGGGTATATCGGAGTGTTACAGTGAGGGGTGTGGGATATATCAGAGTGTTACAGCGAGGGGTGTGGGGTATATCAGAGTGTTACTGTGAGGGTTGTGGGCTATATCAGAGTGTTACAGTGAGGGTGAGGGGTATATCAGAGTGTTACAGTGAGGGGTGTGGGATATATCAGTCATACAGTGAGGGGTGTGGGATATATCAGAGTGTTACAGTGAGGGGTGTGGGGTATATCAGAGTGTTACAGTGAGTGGTGTGGGGTATATCAGAGTGTTACAGTGAGGGGTGTGGGGTATATCAGAGTGTTAAAGTGAGGAGTGCGCGGTATATCAGAGTGTTACAGTGAGGGGCGTGGGGTATAACGGAGTGTTACAGTGAGAGGTGTGGCGTATATCAGAGTGTTACAGTGAGGGGTGTAGGATATATCAGAGTGTTACAGTGACGGGTGTGGTTTATATCAGAGTGTTACAGTGAGGGGTGTGGGGTATATCAGTGTTACAGTGAGGGGTGTGTGGTATATCAGAGAGTTACAGTGAGTGGTGTGGGGTATATCAGTGTTACAGTGAGGGGTGTGGGGTATATCAGAGTGTTACAGTTAGGGGTGTGGGGTATATCAGAGTGTTACAGTGAGGGGTGTGGCTTATATCAGAGTGTTACAGTGAGGGGTGTGGGGTATATCAGTGTTACAGTGAGGGGTGTGGGGTATATCAGAGTGTTACAGTGAGGGGTGTGGAGGATATCAGAGTGTTACAGTGAGGGGTGTGGGATATATCAGAGTGTTACAGTGAGGGGTGTGGGGTATATCAGAGTGTTACATTGAGGGGTGTGGGGTATATCAGTGTTACAGTGAGGGGTGTGGGATATATCAGAGTGTTACAGTGAGGGGTGTGGGGTATATCAGAGTGTTACAGTGAGGGGTGTGGAGGATATCAGAGTGTTACAGTGAGGGGTGTTGGATATATCAGAGTGTTACAGTGAGGGGTGTGGGGTATATCAGAGTGTTACAGTGAGGGGTGTGGGGTATATCAGAGTGTTACAGTGAGGGGTATAGGGTATATCAGAGTGTTACAGTGAGGGGGTGCGGGATATATCAGATTTTTACAGTGAGAGGTGTGGAATATATCACAGTGTTACAGTGAGGGATGTGGGGTATATCAGAGTGTTACATTGAGGAGTGTAGGATATCTCAGAGTGTTACAGTGAGGGGTGTGGGGTAAATCAGAGTGTTACAGTGAGGGGTGTGGGGTATATCAGAATGTTACAGTGAGGGGTGTGGGGTATATCAGAGTTTTACAGTGAGGGGTGTGGTGTATATCAGAGTGTTACAGTGAGGGGTGTCGGGTATATCAGAGTGTTACAGTGAGGGGTGTGGGATATATCAGAGTGTTACAGTGAAGGGTGTGGGGTATATCAGAGTGTTACAGTGAGGGGTGTGGGATATATCAGAGTGTTACAGTGAGGGGTGTGGGATATATCAGAGTGTTACAGTGAGGGGTGTGGTATATATCAGAGTGTTACAGTGAGGGGTGTGGGATATATCAGAGTGTTACAGTGAGGGGTGTGGGATATATCAGAGTGTTACAGTGAGGGGTGTGGGGTATATCGGAGTGTTACAGTGAGGAGTATGGCATATATCAGAGTGTTACAGTGAGGTGTGTGGGGTATATCAGAGTGTTACAGTGAGTGGAGTGGGGTATATCAGAGTGTTACACTGAGGCGTGTGTGGTATATCAGACTGTTACATTGAGGGGTGCCGGGTATATCAGAGTGTTACAGTGAGAGGTGTGGGGTATATCAGAGTATTACAGTGAGGGGTGTGTGGGTATATCAGAGTGTTACAGTGAGGGGTGTGGGGTATATCAGAGTGTTACAGTGAGGGGTGTGGGGTATATCAGAGTGTTACAGTGAGGGGTGTGTGGGGTATATCAGAGTGATACAGTGAGGGGTGTGGGGTATATCAGAGTGTTACAGTGAGGGGTGTGTGGGGTATATCAGAGTGATACAGTGAGGGGTGTGGGGTATATCAGAGTGTTACAGTGAGGGGTGTGTGGGGTATATCAGAGTGTTACAGTGAGGCGTGTGGGGTATATCAGAGAGTTACAGTGAGGGGTGTGGGTTATAACGGAGTGTTACAGTGAGAGGTGTGGCGTATATCAGAGTGTTACAGTGAGGGGTGTAGGATATATCAGAGTGTTACAGTGACGGGTGTGGGGTATATCAGAGTGTTACAGTGAGGGGTGTGGTGTATATCAGAGTGTTACAGTGAGGGGTGTGGGGTATATCAGAGTGTTACAGTGAGGGGTGTGGGGTGTATCAGATTCATACAGTGAGGGGTGTGGGATATATCAGAGTGTTACAGTGAGGGGTGTAGGATATATCAGAGTGTTACAGTGAGTGCTGTGGGATATATCAGAGTGTTACAGTGAGGGGTGTGGGGTATATCAGAGTGTTACAGTGAGGGGTGTGGTGTATATCAGAGTGTTACAGTGAGGGGTGTGGGATATATCAGAGTGTTACAGTGAGGGGTGTGGGATATATCAGAGTGTTACAGTGAGGGGTGTGGGGTATATCGGAGTGTTACAGTGAGGAGTATGGCATATATCAGAGTGTTACAGTGAGGCGTGTGGGGTATATTAGAGTGTTACAGTGAGTGGAGTGGGGTATATCAGAGTGTTACACTGAGGCGTGTGTGGTATATCAGACTGTTACATTGAGGGGTGCCGGGTATATCAGAGTGTTACAGTGAGAGGTGTGGGGTATATCAGAGTATTACGGTGAGGGGTGTGTGGGTATATCAGAGTGTTACAGTGAGGGGTGTGGGGTATATCAGAGTGTTACAGTGAGGGGTGTGGGGTATATCAGAGTGTTACAGTGAGGGGTGTGTGGGGTATATCAGAGTGATACAGTGAGGGGTGTGGGGTATATCAGAGTGTTACAGTGAGGGGTGTGTTGGGTATATCAGAGTGATACAGTGAGGGGTGTGGGGTATATCAGAGTGTTACAGTGAGGGGTGTGTGGGGTATATCAGAGTGTTACAGTGAGGGGTGTGGGGTATATCAGAGTGTTACAGTGAGGGGTGTGGGGTATATCAGAGAGTTACAGTGAGGGGTGTGTGGTATATCGGAGTGTTACAGTGAGAGGTGTGGCGTGTATCAGAGTGTTACAGTGAGGGGTGTAGGATATATCAGAGTGTTACAGTGACGGGTGTCGGGTATATCAGAGTGTTACAGTGAGGGGTGCGGTGTATATCAGAGTGTTACAGTGAGGGGTGTGGGGTATATCAGAGTGTTACAGTGAGGGGTGTGGGGTGTATCAGATTCTTACAGTGAGGGGTGTGGGATATATCAGAGTGTTACAGTGAGGGGTGTAGGATATATCAGAGTGTTACAGTGAGTGGTGTGGGATATATCAGAGTGTTACAGTGAGGGGTGTGGGCTATATCAGAGTGTTACAGTGAGGGGTGTGGGGTATATCAGAGTGTTACAGTGAGGGGTGTGGGATATATCAGAGTGTTACAGTGAGGGGTGTGGGGTATATCAGAGTGTTAAAGTGAGGGGTGTGGGGTATATCAGAGTGATACTGTGAGTGGTGTGGTGTATATCAGAGTGTTACAGTGAGGGGTGTGTGGGGTATATCAGAGTGTTACAGTGAGGGGTGTGGGGTATATCAGAGTGTTACAGTGAGGGATGTGGGGTATATCAGACTGTTACAGTGAGGGGTGTGGGGTATATCAGAGTGTTAAAGTGAGGGGTGTGGGATATATGAGACTGTTACAGTGAGGGGTGTGGGGTATATCAGAGTGTTATAGTGAGGGGTGTGGGATAGATCAGAGTGTTACAGTGAGGGGTGTGGCTTATATCAGAGTGTTACAGTGAGGGGTGTGGGATATATCAGAGTGTTACAGTGAGGGGTGTGGTGTATATCAGAGTGTTACAGTGAGGGGTGTGGGATATATGAGACTGTTACAGTGAGGGGTGTGGGGTATATCAGAGTGTTACAGTGAGGGGTGTGGGGTATATCAGAGTGTTACAGTGAGGGGTGTGGGGTATATCAGAGTGTTACAGTGAGGGGTGTGGGATATATCAGAGTGTTACAGTGAGGGGTGTGGGGCAAATCAGAGTGTTACAGTGAGGGGTATGGCATATATCAGAGTGTTACAGTGAGGGGTGTGGGGGAGATCAGAGTGTTACAGTGAGGGGTGTGGTTTATATCAGAGTGTTACAGTGAGGGGTGTGGGGTCTATCAGTGTTACAGTGAGGGGTGTGGGGTATATCAGAGTGTTACAGTGAGTGGTGTGGGGTATATCAGTGTTACAGTGAGGGGTGTGGGGTATATCAGAGTGTTACAGTGAGGGGTGTGGGGTATATCAGAGTGTTACAGTGAGGGGTGTGGCTTATATCAGAGTGTTACAGTGAGGGGTGTGGGGTATATCAGAGTGTTAAAGTGAGGGGTGTGGGGTATATCAGAGTGATACAGTGAGTGGTGTGGTGTATATCAGAGTGTTACAGTGAGGGGTGTGTGGGGTATATCAGAGTGTTACAGTGAGGGGTGTGGGGTATATCAGACTGTTACAGTGAGGGGTGTGGGGTATATCAGAGTGTTAAAGTGAGGGGTGTGGGATATATGAGACTGTTACAGTGAGGGGTGTGGGGTATATCAGAGTGTTATAGTGAGGGGTGTGGGATAGATCAGAGTGTTACAGTGAGGGGTGTGGCTTATATCAGAGTGTTACAGTGAGGGGTGTGGGGTATATCAGAGTGTTAAAGTGAGGGGTGTGGGGTATATCAGAGTGATACAGTGAGTGGTGTGGTGTATATCAGAGTGTTACAGTGAGGGGTGTGTGGGGTATATCAGAGTGTTACAGTGAGGGGTGTGGGGTATATCAGACTGTTACAGTGAGGGGTGTGGGGTATATCAGAGTGTTAAAGTGAGGGGTGTGGGATATATGAGACTGTTACAGTGAGGGGTGTGGGGTATATCAGAGTGTTATAGTGAGGGGTGTGGGATAGATCAGAGTGTTACAGTGAGGGGTGTGGCTTATATCAGAGTGTTACAGTGAGGGGTGTGGGATATATCAGAGTGTTACAGTGAGGGGTGTGGTGTATATCAGAGTGTTACAGTGAGGGGTGTGGGATATATGAGACTGTTACAGTGAGGGGTGTTGGGTATATCAGAGTGTTACAGTGAGGGGTGTGGGGTATATCAGAGTGTTACAGTGAGGGGTGTGGGGTATATCAGAGTGATACAGTGAGGTGTGTGGGATATATCAGAGTGTTACAGTGAGGGGTGTGGGGCAAATCAGAGTGTTACAGTGAGGGGTATGGCATATATCAGAGTGTTACAGTGAGGGGTGTGGGGGAGATCAGAGTGTTACAGTGAGGGGTGTGGTTTATATCAGAGTGTTACAGTGAGGGGTGTGGGGTCTATCAGTGTTACAGTGAGGGGTGTGGGATATATCAGAGTGTTACAGTGAGTGGTGTGGGGTATATCAGTGTTACAGTGAGGCGTGTGGGGTATATCAGAGTGTTACAGTGAGGGGTGTGGGGTATATCAGAGTGTTACAGTGAGGGGTGTGGCTTATATCAGAGTGTTACAGTGAGGGGTGTGGGGTATATCAGAGTTACAGTGAGGGGTGTGGGGTATATCAGAGTGTTACAGTGAGTTGTATAGGGTATATCAGAGTGTTACAGTGAGGGGGTGCGGGATATATCAGATTGTTACAGTGAGAGGTGTGGAATATATCACAGTGTTACATTGAGGGATGTGGGGTATATCAGAGTGTTACATTGAGGAGTGTGGGATATCTCAGAGTGTTACAGTGAGGGGTGTGGGGTATATCAGAGTGTTACAGTGAGTAGTGTGGGGTATATCAGAGTGTTACAGTGAGGGGTGTGGGGTATATCAGAGTGTTACAGTGAGGATTGCGGGGTATATCAGAGTGTTACAGTGAGGGGTGTGGGGTATATCAGAGTGTTACAGTGAGGGGTGTGGGATATATCAGAGTGTTACAGTGAGGGGTGTGGGGTATATCAGAGTGTTACTGTGTGGGGTGTGGGCTATATCAGAATGTTACAGTGAGGGGTGTGGGGTATATCAGAGTGTTACAGTGAGGGGTGTGGGATATATCAGTCATACAGTGAGGGGTGTGGGAGATATCAGAGTGTTACAGTGAGGGGTGTGGGGTATATCAGAGTGTTACAGTGAGTGGTGTGGGGTATAGCAGAGTGTTACAGTGAGGGGTGTGGGATATATCAGAGTGTTACAGTGAGCGGTGTGGGGTATATCAGAGTGTTACAGTGAGTGGTGTGGGGTATATCAGAGTGTTACAGTGAGGGGTGTGGGGTATATCAGAGTGTTACAGTGAGGGGTGAAGGGTATATCAGGGTGTTAAAGTGAGGAGCGCGCTATATATCAGAGTGTTACAGTGAGGGGCGTCGGGTATATCAGAGTGTTACAGTCAGGGGTGTGGGATATATCAGAGTGTTACAGTGAGGGGTGTGGGGTATATCAGAGTGTTACAGTGAGGGGTGTGGTGTATATCAGAGTGTTACAGTGAGGGGTGTGGGGTATATCAGAGTGTTACAGTGAGGGGTGTGGGATATATCAGTGTTACAGTGAGGGGTGTGGGATATATCAGAGTGTTACAGTGTGGAGTGTGAGGTATATCAGATTGTTACAGTGAGGGGTGTGGGGTATATCAGTGTTTCAGTGAGGGGTGTGGGATTCATCAGTGTTTACAGTTAGGGGTGTGGGATATATCAGAGTGTTACACTGAGGCGTGTGTGGTATATCAGACGGTTACATTGAGGGGTGCCGGGTATATCAGAGTGTTACAGTGAGAGGTGTGGGGTATATCAGAGTGTTACAGTGAGGGGTGTGGGGTATATCAGAGTGTTACAGTGAGGGGTGTGGGGTATATCAGAGTGTTACAGTGAGGGGTGTGCGGTATATCAGAGTGTTACAGTGAGGGGTGTATGGGGTATATCAGAGTGATACAGTGAGGGGTGTGGGGTATATCAGAGTGTTACAGTGAGGGGTGTGTGGGGTATATCAGAGTGATACAGTGTGGGGTATATCAGAGTGTTACAGTGAGGGGTGTGGTTTATATCAGAGTGTTACAGTGAGGGGTGTGGGGTATATCAGTGTTACAGTGAGTGGTGTGGGGTATATCAGAGTGTTACAGTGAGGGTTGTGTGGGGTATATCAGAGTGATACAGTGAGGGGTGTGGGGTATATCAGAGTGTTACAGTGAGGGGTGTGGTTTATATCAGAGTGTTACAGTGAGGGGTGTGGGGTATATCAGTGTTACAGTGAGGGGTGTGGGGTATATCAGAGTGTTACAGTGAAGGGTGTGGGGTATATCAGAGTGTTACAGTGAGTGGTGTGGGGTATATCAGTGTTACAGTGAGGGGTGTGGGGTATATCAGAGTGTTACAGTGAGGGGTGTGGGGTATATCAGAGTGTTACAGTGAGGGGTGTGGCTGATATCAGAGTGTTACAGTGAGGGGTGAGGGGTATATCAGTGTTACAGTGAGTGGTGTGGGGTATATCAGAGTGTTACAGTGAGGGGTGTGGGATATATCAGAGTGTTACCGTGAGGGGTGTGGGGTATATCAGAGTGTTACATTGAGGGTTGTGGGGTATATCAGTGTTACAGTGAGGGGTGTGGGATATATCAGAGTGTTACAGTGAGGGGTGTGGGGTATATCAGAGTGTTACAGTGAGGGGTGTGGAGGATATCAGAGTGTTACAGTGAGGGGTGTTGGATATATCAGAGTGTTACAGTGAGGGGTGTGGGGTATATCAGAGTGTTACAGTGAGGGGTGTGGGCTATATCAGAGTGTTACAGTGAGGGTTATAGGGTATATCAGAGTGTTACAGTGAGGGGGTGCGGGATATATCAGATTGTTACAGTGAGAGGTGTGGAATATATCAGAGAGTTACAGTGAGGGGTGTGGGATATATCAGAGTGTTACAGTGAGGGGTGTGGGGTATATCAGAGTGTTACAGTGAGGAGTATGGCATATATCAGAGTGTTACAGTGAGGTGTGTGAGGTATATCAGAGTGTTACAGTGAGTGGAGTGGGGTATATCAGAGTGTTACACTGAGGCGTGTGTGGTATATCAGACTGTTACATTGAGTGGTGCCGGGTATATCAGAGTGTTACAGTGAGAGGTGTGGGGTATATCAGAGTATTACAGTGAGGGGTGTGTGGGTATATCAGAGTGTTACAGTGAGGGGTGTGGGGTATATCAGAGTGTTACAGTGAGGGGTGTGTGGTATATCAGAGTGTTACAGTGAGGGGTGTGTGGGGTATATCAGGGTGATACAGTGAGGGGTGTGGGGTATATCAGAGTGTTACAGTGAGAGTTGTGTGGGGTATATCAGAGTGATACAGTGAGGGGTGTGGGGTATATCAGAGTGTTACAGTGAGGGGTGTAGGATATATCAGAGTGTTACAGTGACGGGTGTGGGGTATATCAGAGTGTTACAGTGTGGGGTGTGGTGTATATCAGAGTGTTACAGTGAGGGGTGTGGGGTATATCAGAGTGTTACAGTGAGGGGTGTGGGGTGTATCAGATTCTTACAGTGAGGGGTGTGGGATATATCAGAGTGTTACACTGAGGGGTGTAGGATATATCAGAGTGTTACAGTGAGTGGTGTGGGATATATCAGAGTGTTACAGTGAGGGGTGTGGGGTATATCAGAGTGTTACAGTGAGGGGTGTGGGGTATATCAGAGCGTTACAGTGAGGGGTGTGGGATATATCAGAGTGTTACAGTGAGGGGTGTGGGGTATATCAGAGTGTTAAAGTGAGGGGTGTGGGGTATATCAGAGTGATACTGTGAGTGGTGTGGTGTATATCAGAGTGTTACAGGGAGGGGTGTGTGGGGTATATCAGAGTGTTACAGTGAGGGGTGTGGGGTATATCAGAGTGTTACAGTGAGGGATGTGGGGTATATCAAACTGTTACAGTGAAGGGTTTGGGGTATATCAGAGTGTTACAGTGAGGGGTGTGGGATATATGAGACTGTTTCAGTGAGGGGTGTGGGGTATATCAGAGTGTTATAGTGAGGGGTGTGGGATAGATCAGAGTGTTACAGTGAGGGGTGTGGCTTATATCAGAGTGTTACAGTGAGGGGTGTGGGATATATCAGAGTGTTACAGTGAGGGGTGTGGGGTATATCAGAGTGTTACAGTGAGGGGTGTGGGATATATGAGACTGTTACAGTGAGAGGTGTGGGGTATATCAGAGTGTTACAGTGAGGGGTGTGGGGTATATCAGAGTGTTGCAGTGAGGGGTGTGGGGTATATCAGAGTGTTACAGTGAGGGGTGTGGGATATATCAGAGTGTTACAGTGAGGGGTGTGGGGGAAATCAGAGTGTTACAATGAGGGGTGTGGGGGAAATCAGAGTGTTACAGTGAGGGGTGTGGGGGAATTCAGAGTGTTACAGTGAGGGGTATGGCATATATCAGAGTGTTACAGTGAGGGGTGTGGGGTATATCAGAGTGTTACAGTGAGGGGTGTGGTTTATATCAGAGTGTTACAGTGAGGGGTGTGGGTTATATCAGTGTTACAGTGAGGGGTGTGGGGTATATCAGAGTGTTACAGTGAGTGGTGTGGGGTATATCAGTCTTACAGTGAGGGGTGTGGGGTATATCAGAGTGTTACAGTGAGGGGTGTGGGGTATATCAGAGTGTTACAGTGAGGGGTGTGGCTTATATCAGAGTGTTACAGTGAGGGTTGTGGGGTATATCAGTGTTACAGTGAGGGGTGTGGGGTATATCAGAGTGTTACAGTGAGTGGTGTGGGGTATATCAGTGTTACAGTGAGGGGTGTGGGGTATATCAGAGTGTTACAGTGAGGGGTGTGGGGTATATCAGAGTTACAGTGAGGGGTGTGGCTTATATCAGAGTGTTACAGTGAGGGGTGTGGGGTATATCAGAGTGTTAAAGTGAGGGGTGTGGGGTATATCAGAGTGATACTGTGAGTGGTGTGGTGTATATCAGAGTGTTACAGTGAGGGGTGTGTGGGGTATATCAGAGTGTTACAGTGAGGGGTGTGGGGTATATCAGAGTGTTACAGTGAGGGGTGTGGGGTATATCAGACTGTTACAGTGAGGGGTGTGGGGTATATCAGAGTGTTAAAGTGAGGGGTGTGGGATATATGAGACTGTTACAGTGAGGGGTGTGGGGTATATCAGAGTGTTATAATGAGGGGTGTGGGATAGATCAGAGTGTTACAGTGAGGGGTGTGGCTTATATCAGAGTGTTACAGTGAGGGGTGTGGGATATAACAGAGTGTTACAGTGAGGGGTGTGGTGTATATCAGAGTGTTACAGTGAGGGGTGTGGGATATATGAGACTGTTACAGTGAGGGGTGTGGGGTATATCAGAGTGTTACAGTGAGGGGTGTGGGGTATATCAGAGTGTTACAGTGAGGGGTGTGGGGTATATCAGAGTGTTACAGTGAGGGGTGTGTATTATATCAGAGTGTTACAGTGAGGGGTGTGGGGCAAATCAGAGTGTTACAGTGAGGGGTATGGCATATATCAGAGTGTTACAGTGAGGGGTGTGGGGGAGATCAGAGTGTTACAGTGAGGGGTGTGGTTTATATCAGAGTGTTACAGTGAGGGGTGTGGGGTCTATCAGTGTTACAGTGAGGGGTGTGGGGTATATCAGAGTGTTACAGTGAGTGGTGTGGGGTATATCAGTGTTACAGTGAGGGGTGTGGGGTATATCAGAGTGTTACAGTGAGGGGTGTGGGGTATATCAGAGTGTTACAGTGAGGGGTGTGGCTTATATCAGAGTGTTACAGTGAGGGGTGTGGGGTATATCAGAGTTACAGTGAGGGGTGTGGGGTATATCAGAGTGTTACAGTGAGTTGTATAGGGTATATCAGAGTGTTACAGTGAGGGGGTGCGGGATATATCAGATTGTTACAGTGAGAGGTGTGGAATATATCACAGTGTTACAGTGAGGGGTGTGGGGTATATCAGAGTGTTACAGTGAGGGGTGTGGGGTATATCAGAGTGTTACAGTGAAGGGTGTGGGGTATATCAGAGTGTTACAGTGAGTGGTGTGGGGTATATCAGTGTTACAGTGAGGGGTGTGGGGTATATCAGAGTGTTACAGTGAGGGGTGTGGGGTATATCAGAGTGTTACAGTGAGGGGTGTGGCTGATATCAGAGTGTTACAGTGAGGGGTGAGGGGTATATCAGTGTTACAGTGAGTGGTGTGGGGTATATCAGAGTGTTACAGTGAGGGGTGTGGGATATATCAGAGTGTTACAGTGAGGGGTGTGGGGTATATCAGAGTGTTACATTGAGGGGTGTGGGGTATATCAGTGTTACAGTGAGGGGTGTGGGATATATCAGAGTGTTACAGTGCGGGGTGTGGGGTATATCAGAGTGTTACAGTGAGGGGTGTGGAGGATATCAGAGTGTTACAGTGAGGGGTGTGGGGTATATCAGAGTGTTACAGTGAGTGGTGTGGGGTATATCAGTGTTACAGTGAGGGGTGTGGGGTATATCAGAGTGTTACAGTGAGGGGTGTGGGGTATATCAAAGTGTTACAGTGAGGGGTGTGGCTGATATCAGAGTGTTACAGTGAGGGGTGAGGGGTATATCAGTGTTACAGTGAGTGGTGTGGGGTATATCAGAGTGTTACAGTGAGGGGTGTGGGATATATCAGAGTGTTACAGTGAGGGGTGTGGGGTATATCAGAGTGTTACATTGAGGGGTGTGGTGTATATCAGTGTTACAGTGAGGGGTGTGGGATATATCAGAGTGTTACAGTGAGGGGTGTGGGGTATATCAGAGTGTTACAGTGAGGGGTGTGGAGGATATCAGAGTGTTACAGTGTGGGGTGTTGGATATATCAGAGTGTTACAGTGAGGGGTGTGGGGTATATCAGAGTGTTACAGTGAGGGGTGTGGGCTATATCAGAGTGTTACAGTGAGGGTTATAGGGTATATCAGAGTGTTACAGTGAGGGGGTGCGGGATATATCAGATTGTTACAGTGAGAGGTGTGGAATATATCACAGTGTTACAGTGAGGGATGTGGGGTATATCAGAGTGTTACATTGAGGAGTGTGGGATATCTCAGAGTGTTACAGTGAGGGGTGTGGGGTATATCAGAGTGTTACAGTGAGGGTTGTGGGTATATCAGAGTGTTACAGTGAGGGGTGTGGGGTATATCAGAGTTTTATAGTGAGGGGTGTGGTGTATATCAGAGTGTTATAGTGAGGGGAGACGGGTATATCAGAGTGTTACAGTGTGGGGTGTGGGATATATCAGAGTGTTACAGTGAAGGGAGTGGGGTATATCAGAGTGTTACAGTGAGGGGTGTGGGATATATCAGAGTGTTACAGTGAGGGGTGTGGGATATATCAGAGTGTTACAGTGAGGGGTGTGGTATATATCAGAGTGTTACAGTGAGGGGTGTGGGATATATCAGAGTGTTACAGTGAGGGGTGTGGGATATATCAGAGTGTTACAGTGAGGGGTGTGGGGTATATCAGAGTGTTACAGTGAGGAGTATGGCATATATCAGAGTGTTACAGTGAGGTGTGTGAGGTATATCAGAGTGTTACAGTGAGTGGAGTGGGGTATATCAGAGTGTTACACTGAGGCGTGTGTGGTATATCAGACTGTTACATTGAGGGGTGCCGGGTATATCAGAGTGTTACAGTGAGAGGTGTGGGGTATATCAGAGTATTACAGTGAGGGGTGTGTGGGTATATCAGAGTGTTACAGTGAGGGGTGTGGGGTATATCAGAGTGTTACAGTGAGGGGTGTGTGGTATATCAGAGTGTTACAGTGAGGGGTGTGTGGGGTATATCAGGGTGATACAGTGAGGGGTGTGGGGTATATCAGAGTGTTACAGTGAGAGTTGTGTGGGGTATATCAGAGTGATACAGTGAGGGGTGTGGGGTATATCAGAGTGTTACAGTGAGGGGTGTAGGATATATCAGAGTGTTACAGGGACGGGTGTGGGGTATATCAGAGTCTTACAGTGTGGGGTGTGGTGTATATCAGAGTGTTACAGTGAGGGGTGTGGGGTATATCAGAGTGTTACAGTGAGGGGTGTGGGGTGTATCAGATTCTTACAGTGAGGGGTGTGGGATATATCAGAGTGTTACACTGAGGGGTGTAGGATATATCAGAGTGTTACAGTGAGTGGTGTGGGATATATCAGAGTGTTACAGTGAGGGGTGTGGGGTATATCAGAGTGTTACAGTGAGGGGTGTGGGGTATATCAGAGCGTTACAGTGAGGGGTGTGGGATATATCAGAGTGTTACAGTGAGGGGTGTGGGGTATATCAGAGTGTTAAAGTGAGGGGTGTGGGGTATATCAGAGTGATACTGTGAGTGGTGTGGTGTATATCAGAGTGTTACAGGGAGGGGTGTGTGGGGTATATCAGAGTGTTACAGTGAGGGGTGTGGGGTATATCAGAGTGTTACAGTGAGGGATGTGGGGTATATCAAACTGTTACAGTGAAGGGTTTGGGGTATATCAGAGTGTTACAGTGAGGGGTGTGGGATATATGAGACTGTTTCAGTGAGGGGTGTGGGGTATATCAGAGTGTTATAGTGAGGGGTGTGGGATAGATCAGAGTGTTACAGTGAGGGGTGTGGGGTATATCAGTGTTACAGTGAGGGGTGTGGGGTATATCAGAGTGTTACAGTGAGTGGTGTGGGGTATATCAGTGTTACAGTGAGGGGTGTGGGGTATATCAGAGTGTTACAGTGAGGGGTGTGGGGTATATCAGAGTGTTACAGTGAGGGGTGTGGCTTATATCAGAGTGTTACAGTGAGGGGTGTGGGGTATATCAGAGTGTTAAAGTGAGGGGTGTGGGGTATATCAGAGTGATACTGTGAGTGGTGTGGTGTATATCAGAGTGTTACAGTGAGGGGTGTGTGGGGTATATCAGAGTGTTACAGTGAGGGGTGTGGGGTATATCAGAGTGTTACAGTGAGGGGTGTGGGGTATATCAGACTGTTACAGTGAGGGGTGTGGGGTATATCAGAGTGTTAAAGTGAGGGGTGTGGGATATATGAGACTGTTACAGTGAGGGGTGTGGGGTATATCAGAGTGTTATAATGAGGGGTGTGGGATAGATCAGAGTGTTACAGTGAGGGGTGTGGCTTATATCAGAGTGTTACAGTGAGGGGTGTGGGATATAACAGAGTGTTACAGTGAGGGGTGTGGTGTATATCAGAGTGTTACAGTGAGGGGTGTGGGATATATGAGACTGTTACAGTGAGGGGTGTGGGGTATATCAGAGTGTTACAGTGAGGGGTGTGGGGTATATCAGAGTGTTACAGTGAGGGGTGTGGGGTATATCAGAGTGTTACAGTGAGGGGTGTGGGATATATCAGAGTGTTACAGTGAGGGGTGTGGGGCAAATCAGAGTGTTACAGTGAGGGGTATGGCATATATCAGAGTGTTACAGTGAGGTGTGTGGGGGAGATCAGAGTGTTACAGTGAGGGGTGTGGTTTATATCAGAGTGTTACAGTGAGGGGTGTGGGGTCTATCAGTGTTACAGTGAGGGGTGTGGGGTATATCAGAGTGTTACAGTGAGTGGTGTGGGGAATATCAGTGTTACAGTGAGGGGTGTGGGGTATATCAGAGTGTTACAGAGAGGGGAGTGGGGTATATCAGAGTGTTACAGTGAGGCGTGTGGCTTATATCAGAGTGTTACAGTGAGGGGTGTGGGGTATATCAGAGTTACAGTGAGGGGTGTGGGGTATATCAGAGTGTTACAGTGAGTTGTATAGGGTATATCAGAGTGTTACAGTGAGGGGGTGCGGGATATATCAGATTGTTACAGTGAGAGGTGTGGAATATATCACAGTGTTACAGTGAGGGATGTGGGGTATATCAGAGTGTTACATTGAGGAGTGTGGGATATCTCAGAGTGTTACAGTGAGGGGTGTGGGGTATATCAGAGTGTTACAGTGAGTGGTGTGGGGTATATCAGAGTGTTACAGTGAGGGGTGTGGGGTATATCAGAGTGTTACAGTGAGGATTGCGGGGTATATCAGAGTGTTACAGTGAGGGGTGTGGGGTATATCAGAGTGTTACAGTGAGGGGTGTGGGATATATCAGAGTGTTACAGTGAGGGGTGTGGGGTATATCAGAGTGTTACTGTGTGGGGTGTGGGCTATATCAGAATGTTACAGTGAGGGGTGTGGGGTATATCAGAGTGTTACAGTGAGGGGTGTGGGATATATCAGTCATACAGTGAGGGGTGTGGGAGATATCAGAGTGTTACAGTGAGGGGTGTGGGGTATATCAGAGTGTTACAGTGAGTGGTGTGGGGTATATCAGAGTGTTACAGTGAGGGGTGTGGGATATATCAGAGTGTTACAGTGAGCGGTGTGGGGTATATCAGAGTGTTACAGTGAGTGGTGTGGGGTATATCAGAGTGTTACAGTGAGGGGTGTGGGGTATATCAGAGTGTTACAGTGAGGGGTGAAGGGTATATCAGAGTGTTAAAGTGAGGAGCGCGCTATATATCAGAGTGTTACAGTGAGGGGCGTCGGGTATATCCGAGTGTTACAGTCAGGGGTGTAGGATATATCAGAGTGTTACAGTGAGGGGTGTGGGGTATATCAGAGTGTTACAGTGAGGGGTGTGGGGTATATCAGAGTGTTACAGTGAGGGGTGTGGGGTATATCAGAGTGTTACAGTGAGGGGTGTGGGATATATCAGTGTTACAGTGAGGGGTGTGGGAGAAATCAGAGTGTTACAGTGTGGAGTGTGAGGTATATCAGATTGTTACATTGAGGGGTGTGGGGTATATCAGTGTTTCAGTGAGGGGTGTGGGATTCATCAGTGTTTACAGTTAGGGGTGTGGGATATATCAGAGTGTTACACTGAGGCGTGTGTGGTATATCAGACTGTTACATTGAGGGGTGCCGGGTATATCAGAGTGTTACAGTGAGAGGTGTGGGGTATATCAGAGTGTTACAGTGAGGGGTGTGGGGTATATCAGAGTGTTACAGTGAGGGGTGTGGGGTATATCAGAGTGTTACAGTGAGGGGTGTGGGGTATATCAGAGTGTTACAGTGAGGGGTGTGTGGGGTATATCAGAGTGATACAGTGAGGGGTGTGGGGTATATCAGAGTGTTACAGTGAGGGGTGTGTGGGGTATATCAGAGTGATACAGTGAGGGGTGTGGGGTATATCAGAGTGTTACAGTGAGGGGTGTGGTTTATATCAGAGTGTTACAGTGAGGGGTGTGGGGTATATCAGTGTTACAGTGAGTGGTGTGGGGTATATCAGAGTGTTACAGTGAGGGTTGTGTGGGGTATATCAGAGTGATACAGTGAGGGGTGTGGGGTATATCAGAGTGTTACAGTGAGGGGTGTGGTTTATATCAGAGTGTTACAGTGAGGGGTGTGGGGTATATCAGTGTTACAGTGAGGGGTGTGGGGTATATCAGTGTTACAGTGAGGGGTGTGGGGTATATCAGAGTGTTACAGTGAGGGGTGTGGGGTATATCAGAGTGTTACAGTGAGGGGTGTGGCTGATATCAGAGTGTTACAGTGAGGGGTGAGGGGTATATCAGTGTTACAGTGAGTGGTGTGGGGTATATCAGAGTGTTACAGTGAGGGGTGTTGGATATATCAGAGTGTTACAGTGAGGGGTGTGGGGTATATCAGAGTGTTACATTGAGGGGTGTGGGGTATATCAGTGTTACAGTGAGGGGTGTGGGATATATCAGAGTGTTACAGTGAGGGGTGTGGGGTATATCAGAGTGTTACAGTGAGGGGTGTGGAGGATATCAGAGTGTTACAGTGAGGGGTGTTGGATATATCAGAGTGTTACAGTGAGGGGTGTGGGGTATATCAGAGTGTTACAGTGAGGTGTGTGGGCTATATCAGAGTGTTACAGTGAGGGTTATAGGGTATATCAGAGTGTTACAGTGAGGGGGTGCGGGATATATCAGATTGTTACAGTGAGAGGTGTGGAATATATCACAGTGTTACAGTGAGGGATGTGGGGTATATCAGAGTGTTACATTGAGGAGTGTGGGATATCTCAGAGTGTTACAGTGAGGGGTGTGGGGTATATCAGAGTGTTACAGTGAGGGGTGTGGGTATATCAGAGTGTTACAGTGAGGGGTGTGGGGTATATCAGAGTTTTATAGTGAGGGGTGTGGTGTATATCAGAGTGTTACAGTGAGGGGTGTCGGGTATATCAGAGTGTTACAGTGTGGGGTGTGGGATATATCAGACTGTTACAGTGAAGGGTGTGGGGTATATCAGAGTGTTACAGTGAGGGGTGTGGGATATATCAGAGTGTTACAGTGAGGGGTGTGGGATATATCAGAGTGTTACAGTGAGGGGTGTGGTATATATCAGAGAGTTACAGTGAGGGGTGTGGGATATATCAGAGTGTTACAGTGAGGGGTGTGGGATATATCAGAGTGTTACAGTGAGGGGTGTGGGGTATATCAGAGTGTTACAGTGAGGAGTATGGCATATATCAGAGTGTTACAGTGAGGTGTGTGAGGTATATCAGAGTGTTACAGTGAGTGGAGTGGGGTATATCAGAGTGTTACACTGAGGCGTGTGTGGTATATCAGACTGTTACATTGAGGGGTGCCGGGTATATCAGAGTGTTACAGTGAGAGGTGTGGGGTATATCAGAGTATTACAGTGAGGGGTGTGTGGGTATATCAGAGTGTTACAGTGAGGAGTGTGGGGTATATCAGAGTGTTACAGTGAGGGGTGTGTGGTATATCAGAGTGTTACAGTGAGGGGTGTGTGGGGTATATCAGGGTGATACAGTGAGGGGTGTGGGGTATATCAGAGTGTTACAGTGAGGGGTGTGTGGGGTATATCAGAGTGTTACAGTGAGGGGTGTGGGGTATATCAGAGTGTTACAGTGTGGCGTGTGGGGTATATCAGAGAGTTACAGTGAGGGGTGTGGGGTATATCGGAGTGTTACAGTGAGTGGTGTGGCGTATATCAGAGTGTTACAGTGAGGGGTGTAGGATATATCAGAGTGTTACAGTGACGGGTGTGGGGTATATCAGAGTGTTACAGTGTGGGGTGTGGTGTATATCAGAGTGTTACAGTGAGGGGTGTGGGGTATATCAGAGTGTTACAGTGAGGGGTGTGGGGTGTATCAGATTCTTACAGTGAGGGGTGTGGGATATATCAGAGTGTTACACTGAGGGGTGTAGGATATATCAGAGTGTTACAGTGAGTGGTGTGGGATATATCAGAGTGTTACAGTGAGGGGTGTGGGGTATATCAGAGTGTTACAGTGAGGGGTGTGGGGTATATCAGAGCGTTACAGTGAGGGGTGTGGGATATATCAGAGTGTTACAGTGAGGGTTGTGGGGTATATCAGAGTGTTAAAGTGAGGGGTGTGGGGTATATCAGAGTGATACTGTGAGTGGTGTGGTGTATATCAGAGTGTTACAGGGAGGGGTGTGGGGTATATCAGAGTGTGACAGAGAGGGATGTGGGGTATATCAGACTGTTACAGTGAAGGGTTTGGGGTATATCAGAGTGTTACAGTGAGGGGTGTGGGATATATGAGACTGTTTCAGTGAGGGGTGTGGGGTATATCAGAGTGTTATAGTGAGGGGTGTGGGATAGATCAGAGTGTTACAGTGAGGGGTGTGGCTTATATCAGAGTGTTACAGTGAGGGGTGTGGGATATATCAGAGTGTTACAGTGAGGGGTGTGGGGTATATCAGAGTGTTACAGTGAGGGGTGTGGGATATATGAGACTGTTACAGTGAGGGGTGTGGGGTATATCAGAGTGTTACAGTGAGGGGTGTGGGGTATATCAGAGTGTTACAGTGAGGGGTGTGTGGTATATCAGAGTGTTACAGTGAGGGGTGTGGGATATATCAGAGTGTTACAGTGAGGGGTGTGGGGGAAATCAGAGTGTTACAATGAGGGGTGTGGGGGAAATCAGAGTGTTACAGTGAGGGGTGTGGGGGAATTCAGAGTGTTACAGTGAGGGGTATGGCATATATCAGAGTGTTACAGTGAGGGTGTGGGGTATATCAGAGTGTTACAGTGAGGGGTGTGGTTTATATCAGAGTGTTACAGTGAGGGGTGTGGGGTATATCAGTGTTACAGTGAGGGGTGTGGGGTATATCAGAGTGTTACAGTGAGTGGTGTGGGGTATATCAGTCTTACAGTGAGGGGTGTGGGGTATATCAGAGTGTTACAGTGAGGGGTGTGGGGTATATCAGAGTGTTACAGTGAGGGGTGTGGCTTATATCAGAGTGTTACAGTGAGGGTTGTGGGGTATATCAGTGTTACAGTGAGGGGTGTGGGGTATATCAGAGTATTACAGTGAGGGGTGTGGAGGATATCAGAGTGTAACAGTGAGGGGTGTGGAGGATATCAGAGTGTTACAGTGAGGGGTGTGGGATATATCAGAGTGTTACAGTGAGGGGTGTGGGGTATATCAGAGTATTACAGTGAGGGGTGTTGGATATATCAGAGTGTTACAGTGAGGTGTGTGTGGTATATCAGAGTGTTACAGTGAGGGGTGTGGGGTATATCAGAATGTTACAGTGAGTGGTATAGGGTATATCAGAGTGTTACAGTGAGGGGGTGCGGGATATATCAGATTGTTACAGTGAGAGGTGTGGAATATATCACAGTGTTACAGTGAGGGATGTGGGGTATATCAGAGTGTTACATTGAGGAGTGTGGGATATCTCAGAGTGTTACAGTGAGGGGTGTTGGGTATATCAGAGTGTTACAGTGAGGGGTGTGGGGTATATCAGTGTGTTACAGTGAGGGGTGTGGGGTATATCAGAGTTTTACAGTGAGGGGTGTGGTGTATATCAGAGTGTTACAGTGAGGGGTGTGGGGTATATCAGAGTGTTACAGTGAGGGGTGTGGGATACATCAGAGTGTTACAGTGAAGGTGTGGGGTATATCAGAGTGTTACACAGAGGGGTGTGGGATATATCAGAGTGTTACAGTGAGGGGTGTGGGGTATATCAGAGTGTTACAGTGAGGGGTGTGGGATATATGAGACTGTTACAGTGAGGGGTGTGGGGTATATCAGAGTGTTACAGTGAGGGGTGTGGGGTATATCAGAGTGTTACAGTGAGGGGTGTGTGGTATATCAGAGTGTTACAGTGAGGGGTGTGGGATATATCAGAGTGTTACAGTGAGGGGTGTGGGGGAAATCAGAGTGTTACAATGAGCGGTGTGGGGGAAATCAGAGTGTTACAGTGAGGGGTGTGGGGGAATTCAGAGTGTTACAGTGAGGGGTATGGCATATATCAGAGTGTTACAGTGAGGGTGTGGGGTATATCAGAGTGTTACAGTGAGGGGTGTGGTTTATATCAGAGTGTTACAGTGAGGGGTGTGGGGTATATCAGTGTTACAGTGAGGGGTGTGGGGTATATCAGAGTGTTACAGTGAGTGGTGTGGGGTATATCAGTCTTACAGTGAGGGGTGTGGGGTATATCAGAGTGTTACAGTGAGGGGTGTGGGGTATATCAGAGTGTTACAGTGAGGGGTGTGGCTTATATCAGAGTGTTACAGTGAGGGTTGTGGGGTATATCAGTGTTACAGTGAGGGGTGTGGGGTATATCAGAGTGTTACAGTGAGGGGTGTGGAGGATATCAGAGTGTTACAGTGAGGGGTGTGGAGGATATCAGAGTGTTACAGTGAGGGGTGTGGGATATATCAGAGTGTTACAGTGAGGGGTGTGGGGTATATCAGAGTGTTACATTGAGGGGTGTGGGGTATATCAGTGTTACAGTGAGGGGTGTGGGATATATCAGAGTGTTACAGTGAGGGGTGTGGGGTATATCAGAGTATTACAGTGAGGGGTGTTGGATATATCAGAGTGTTACAGTGAGGTGTGTGTGGTATATCAGAGTGTTACAGTGAGGGGTGTGGGGTATATCAGAATGTTACAGTGAGTGCTATAGGGTATATCAGAGTGTTACAGTGAGGGGGTGCGGGATATATCAGATTGTTACAGTGAGAGGTGTGGAATATATCACAGTGTTACAGTGAGGGATGTGGGGTATATCAGAGTGTTACATTGAGGAGTGTGGGATATCTCAGAGTGTTACAGTGAGGGGTGTGGGGTATATCAGAGTGTTACAGTGAGGGGTGTGGGGTATATCAGAGTGTTACAGTGAGGGGTGTGGGGTATATCAGAGTTTTACAGTGAGGGGTGTGGTGTATATCAGAGTGTTACAGTGAGGGGTGTGGGGTATATCAGAGTGTTACAGTGAGGGGTGTGGGATACATCAGAGTGTTACAGTGAAGGTGTGGGGTATATCAGAGTGTTACACAGAGGGGTGTGGGATATATCAGAGTGTTACAGTGAGGGGTGTGGGATATATAAGAGTGTTACAGTGAGGGGTGTGGTATATATCAGAGTGTTACAGTGAGGGGTGTGGGATATATCAGAGTGTTACAGTGAGGCGTGTGGGATATATCAGAGTGTTACAGTGAGGGGTGTGGGGTATATCGGAGTGTTACAGTGAGGAGTATGGCATATATCAGAGTGTTACAGTGAGGTGTGTGGGGTATATCAGACTGTTACAGTGAGTGGAGTGGGGTGTATCAGAGTGTTACAGTGAGTGGAGTGGGGTATATCAGAGTGTTACAGTGAGGGGTGTGGGGTATATCAGTGTTACAGTGAGGGGTGTGGGGTATATCAGTGTTACAGTGAGGGGTGTGGCGTATATCAGAGTGTTACAGTGAGGGGTGTGGCGTATATCAGAGTGTTACAGTGAGGGGTGTGGGGTATATCAGAGTGTTACAGTGAGGGGTGTGGGATATATCAGAGTGTTACAGTGAGGGGTTGGGGGTATATCAGAGTGTTACAGTGAGGGTTGTGGGGTATATCAGAGTGTTACAGTGAGGGGTGTGTGGTATATCAGAGTGTTACAGTGAGGGGTGTGGGATATATCAGAGTGTCACAGTGAGGGTTATAGGGTATATCAGAGTGTTACAGTGAGGGGGTGCGGGATATATCAGATTGTTACAGTGAGAGGTGTGGAATATATCACAGTGTTACAGTGAGGGATGTGGGGTATATCAGAGTGTTACTTTGAGGAGTGTGGGGTATATCAGAGTGTTACAGTGAGGGGTGTGGGATATATCAGAGTGTTACAGTGAGGGGTTTGGGGTATATCAGAGTGTTACAGTGAGGGTTGTGGGGTATATCAGAGTGTTACAGTGAGGGGTGTGTGGTATATCAGAGTGTTACAGTGAGGGGTGTGGGATATATCAGAGTGTCACAGTGAGGGGTGTGGGGTATATCAGAGTGTTACAGTGAGGGGTGTGGGGTATATCAGAGTGTTACAGTGAAGGGTGTGGGGTATATCAGTGTTACAGTGAGGGGTGTGGGATATATGAGAGTTTTACAGTGAGGGGTGTGGGATATATCAGAGTGTTACAGTGAGGGGTGTGGGGTATATCAGTGTTACAGTGAGGGGTGTGGGATATATCAGAGTGTTACAGTGAGGGGTGTGGGGTATATCAGAGTGTTACAGTGAGGGGTGTGGGGTATATCAGAGAGTTACAGTGAGGGGTGTGGAGGATATCAGAGTGTTACAGTGAGGGGTGTGGGATATATCAGAGTGTTACAGTGAGGGGTGTGGGGTATATCAGAGTGTTACATTGAGGGGTGTGGGGTATATCAGTGTTACAGTGAGGGGTGTGGGATATATCAGAGTGTTACAGTGAGGGGTGTGGGGTATATCAGAGTGTTACAGTGAGGGGTGTGGAGGATATCAGAGTGTTACAGTGAGGTGTGTTGGATATATCAGAGTGTTACAGTGTGGGGTGTGGGGTATATCAGAGTGTTACAGTGAGGGGTGTGGGCTATATCAGAGTGTTACAGTGAGGGTTATAGGGTATATCAGAGTGTTACAGTGAGGGGGTGCGGGATATATCAGATTGTTACAGTGAGAGGTGTGGAATATATCACAGTGTTACAGTGAGGGATGTGGGGTATATCAGAGTGTTACATTGAGGAGTGTGGGATATCTCAGAGTGTTACAGTGAGGGGTGTGGGGTATATCAGAGTGTTACAGTGAGTGGTATAGGGTATATCAGAGTGTTACAGTGAGGGGTGTGGGGTATATCAGAGTTTTACAGTGAGGGGTGTGGTGTATATCAGAGTGTTACAGTGAGGGGTGTGGGGTATATCAGAGTGTTACAGTGAGGAGTGTGGGATACATCAGAGTGTTACAGTGAAGGTGTGGGGTATATCAGAGTGTTACACAGAGGGGTGTGGGATATATCAGGGTGTTACAGTGAGGGGTGTGGGATATATCAGAGTGTTACAGTGAGGGGTGTGGTATATATCAGAGTGTTACAGTGAGGGGTGTGGGATATATCAGAGTGTTACAGTGAGGCGTGTGGGATATATCAGAGTGTTACAGTGAGGGGTGTGGGGTATATCGGAGTGTTACAGTGAGGAGTATGGCATATATCAGAGTGTTACAGTGAGGTGTGTGGGGTATATCAGAGTGTTACAGTGAGTGGAGTGGGGTATATCAGAGTGTTACAGTGAGGGGTGTGGGGTATATCAGTGTTACAGTGAGGGGTGTGGCGTATATCAGAGTGTTACAGTGAGGGGTGTGGGGTATATCAGAGTGTTACAGTGAGGGGTGTGGGATATATCAGAGTGTTACAGTGAGGGGTTTGGGGTATATCAGAGTGTTACAGTGAGGGTTGTGGGGTATATCAGAGTGTTACAGTGAGGGGTGTGTGGTATATCAGAGTGTTACAGTGAGGGGTGTGGGATATATCAGAGTGTCACAGTGAGGGGTGCGGGGTATATCAGAGTGTTACAGTGAGGGGTGTGGGGTATATCAGAGTGTTACAGTGAAGGGTGTGGGGTATATCAGTGTTACAGTGAGGGGTGTGGGATATATGAGAGTTTTACAGTGAGGGGTGTGGGATATATCAGAGTGTTACAGTGAGGGGTGTGGGGTATATCAGTGTTACAGTGAGGGGTGTGGGATATATCAGAGTGTTACAGTGAGGGGTGTGGGGTATATCAGAGTGTTACAGTGAGGGGTGTGGGGTATATCAGAGAGTTACAGTGAGGGGTGTGGAGGATATCAGAGTGTTACAGTGAGGGGTGTGGGATATATCAGAGTGTTACAGTGAGGGGTGTGGGGTATATCAGAGTGTTACATTGAGGGGTGTGGGGTATATCAGTGTTACAGTGAGGGGTGTGGGATATATCAGAGTGTTACAGTGAGGGGTGTGGGATATATCAGAGTGTTACAGTGAGGGGTGTGGAGGATATCAGAGTGTTACAGTGAGGGGTGTTGGATATATCAGAGTGTTACAGTGAGGGGTGTGGGGTATATCAGAGTGTTACAGTGAGGGGTGTGGGCTATATCAGAGTGTTACAGTGAGGGTTATAGGGTATATCAGAGTGTTACAGTGAGGGGGTGCGGGATATATCAGATTGTTACAGTGAGAGGTGTGGAATATATCACAGTGTTACAGTGAGGGATGTGGGGTATATCAGAGTGTTACATTGAGGAGTGTGGGATATCTCAGAGTGTTACAGTGAGGGGTGTGGGGTATATCAGAGTGTTACAGTGAGGGGTGTGGGTATATCAGAGTGTTACAGTGAGGGGTGTGGGGTATATCAGAGTTTTACAGTGAGGGGTGTGGTGTATATCAGAGTGTTACAGTGAGGGGTGTCGGGTATATCAGAGTGTTACAGTGAGGGGTGTGGGATATATCAGAGTGTTACAGTGAAGGGTGTGGGGTATATCAGAGTGTTACAGTGAGGGGTGTGGGATATATCAGAGTGTTACAGTGAGGGGTGTGGGATATATCAGAGTGTTACAGTGAGGGGTGTGGTATATATCAGAGTGTTACAGTGAGGGGTGTGGGATATATCAGAGTGTAACAGTGAGGGGTGTGGGATATATCAGAGTGTTACAGTGAGGGGTGTGGGGTATATCGGAGTGTTACAGTGAGGAGTATGGCATATATCAGAGTGTTACAGTGAGGTGTGTGAGGTATATCAGAGTGTTACAGTGAGTGGAGTGGGGTATATCAGAGTATTACAGTGAGGGGTGTGTGGGTATATCAGAGTGTTACAGTGAGGGGTGTGGGGTATATCAGAGTGTTACAGTGAGGGGTGTGTGGTATATCAGAGTGTTACAGTGAGGGGTGTGTGGGGTATATCAGAGTGATACAGTGAGGGGTGTGGGGTATATCAGAGTGTTACAGTGAGAGTTGTGTGGGGTATATCAGAGTGATACAGTGAGGGGTGTGGGGTATATCAGAGTGTTACAGTGAGGGGTGTGTGGGGTATATCAGAGTGTTACAGTGAGGCGTGTGGGGTATATCAGAGAGTTACAGTGAGGGGTGTGGGGTATATCGGAGTGTTACAGTGAGAGGTGTGGCGTATATCAGAGTGTTACAGTGAGGGGTGTAGGATATATCAGAGTGTTACAGTGACGGGTGTGGGGTATATCAGAGTGTTACAGTGTGGGGTGTGGTGTATATCAGAGTGTTACAGTGAGGGGTGTGGGGTATATCAGTGTGTTACAGTGAGGGGTGTGGGGTGTATCAGATTCTTACAGTGAGGGGGGTGGGATATATCAGAGTGTTACACTGGGGGGTGTAGGATATATCAGAGTGTTACAGTGAGTGGTGTGGGATATATCAGAGTGTTACAGTGAGGGGTGTGGGGTATATCAGAGTGTTACAGTGAGGGGTGTGGGGTATATCAGAGTGTTACAATGAGGGGTGTGGGATATATCAGAGTGTTACAGTGAGGGGTGTGGGGTATATCATAGTGTTAAAGTGAGGGGTGTGGGGTATATCAGAGTGATACTGTGAGTGGTGTGGTGTATATCAGAGTGTTACAGGGAGGGGTGTGTGGGGTATATCAGAGTGTTACAGTGAGGGGTGTGGGGTATATCAGAGTGTTACAGTGAGGGATGTGGGGTATATCAGACTGTTACAGTGAAGGGTGTGGGGTATATCAGAGTGTTACAGTGAGGGGTGTGGGATATATGAGACTGTTACAGTGAGGGGTGTGGGGTATATCAGAGTGTTATAGTGAGGGGTGTGGGATAGATCAGAGTGTTACAGTGAGGGGTGTGGCTTATATCAGAGTGTTACAGTGAGGGGTGTGGGATATATCAGAGTGTTACAGTGAGGGGTGTGGTATATATCAGAGTGTTACAGTGAGGGGTGTGGAATATATGAGACTGTTACAGTGAGGGGTGTGGGGTATATCAGAGTGTTACAGTGAGGGGTGTGGGGTATATCAGAGTGTTACAGTGAGGGATGTGGGGTATATCAGACTGTTACAGTGAAGGGTGTGGGGTATATCAGAGTGTTACAGTGAGGGGTGTGGGATATATGAGACTGTTACAGTGAGGGGTGTGGGGTATATCAGAGTGTTATAGTGAGGGGTGTGGGATAGATCAGAGTGTTACAGTGAGGGGTGTGGCTTATATCAGAGTGTTACAGTGAGGGGTGTGGGATATATCAGAGTGTTACAGTGAGGGGTGTGGTATATATCAGAGTGTTACAGTGAGGGGTGTGGGATATATGAGACTGTTACAGTGAGGGGTGTGGGATATATCAGATTGTTACAGTGAGGGGTGTGGGGGAAATCAGAGTGTTACAATGAGGGGTGTGGGGGAAATCAGAGTGTTACAGTGAGGGGTGTGGGGGAAATCAGAGTGTTACAGTGAGGGGTATGGCATATATCAGAGTGTTACAGTGAGGGGTGTGGGGTATATCAGAGTGTTACAGTGAGGGGTGTGGTTTATATCAGAGTGTTACAGTGAGGGGTGTGGGGTATATCAGTGTTACAGTGAGGGGTGTGGTGTATATCAGAGTGTTACAGTGAGTGGTGTGGGGTATATCAGTCTTACAGTGAGGGGTGTGGGGTATATCAGAGTGTTACAGTGAGGGGTGTGGGGTATATCAGAGTGTTACAGTGAGGGGTGTGGCTTATATCAGAGTGTTACAGTGAGGGTTGTGGGGTATATCAGTGTTACAGTGAGGGGTGTGGGGTATATCAGAGTGTTACAGTGAGGGGTGTGGAGGATATCAGAGTGTTACAGTGAGGGGTGTGGAGGATATCAGAGTGTTACAGTGAGGGGTGTGGGATATATCAGAGTGTTACAGTGAGGGGTGTGGGGTATATCAGAGTGTTACATTGAGGGGTGTGGGGTATATCAGTGCTACAGTGAGGGGTGTGGGATATATCAGAGTGTTACAGTGAGGGGTGTGGGGTATATCAGAGTATTACAGTGAGGGGTGTTGGATATATCAGAGTGTTACAGTGAGGGGTGTGTGGTATATCAGAGTGTTACAGTGAGGGGTGTGGGGAATATCAGAGTGTTACAGTGAGTGGTATAGGGTATATCAGAGTGTTACAGTGAGGGGGTGCGGGATATATCAGATTGTTACAGTGAGAGGTGTGGAATATATCACAGTGTTACTGTGAGGGATGTGGGGTATATCAGAGTGTTGCATTGAGGAGTGTGGGATATCTCAGAGTGTTACAGTGAGGGGTGTGGGGTATATCAGAGTGTTACAGTGAGGGGTGTGGGGTATATCAGAGTGTTACAGTGAGGGGTGTGGGGTATATCAGAGTTTTACAGTGAGGGGTGTGGTGTATATCAGAGTGTTACAGTGAGGGGTGTGGGGTATATCAGAGTGTTACAGTGAGGGGTGTGGGATACATCAGAGTGTTACATTGAAGGTGTGGGGTATATCAGAGTGTTACAGTGAGGGGTGTGGGGTATATCAGAGCGTTACAGTGAGGGGTGTGGGATATATCTGAGTGTTACAGTGAGGGGTGTGTGATATATCAGAGTGTTACAGTGAGGGGTGTGGTATATATCAGAGTGTTACAGTGAGGGGTGTGGGATATATCAGAGTGTTACAGTGAGGCGTGTGGGGTATATCAGAGTGTTACAGTGAGGGGTGTGGGGTATATCAGAGCGTTACAGTGAGGGGTGTGGGATATATCTGAGTGTTACAGTGAGGGGTGTGTGATATATCAGAGTGTTACAGTGAGGGGTGTGGTATATATCAGAGTGTTACAGTGAGGGGTGTGGGATATATCAGAGTGTTACAGTGAGGCGTGTGGGATATATCAGAGTGTTACAGTGAGGGGTGTGGGCTATATCGGAGTGTTACAGTGAGGAGTATGGCATATATCAGAGTGTTACAGTGAGGTGTGTGGGGTATATCAGAGTGTTACAGTGAGTGGAGTGGGGTATATCAGAGTGTTACAGTGAGGGGTGTGGGGTATATCAGTGTTACAGTGAGGGGTGTGGCGTATATCAGGTTGTTGCAGTGAGGGGTGTGGGGTATATCAGAGTGTTACAGTGAGGGGTGTGGGATATATCAGAGTGTCACAGTGAGGGGTGCGGGATATATCAGAGTGTTACAGTGAGGGGTGTGGGGTATATCAGAGTGTTACAGTGAAGGGTGTGGGGTATATCAGTGTTACAGTGAGGGGTGTGTGATATATGAGAGTTTTACAGTGAGGGGTGTGGGATATATCAGAGTGTTACAGTGAGGGGTGTGGTGTATATCAGAGTGTTAGAGTGAGGGGTGTGGGTTATATCAGAGTGTTACAGTGAGGGGTGTGGGGTATATCAGAGTGTTACAGTGAGGGGTGTGGGGTATATCAGAGTGTTACAGTGAGGGGTGTGGGGTATATCAGAGTGTTAGAGTGAGGGGTGTGGGGTATATCAGAGTGTTACAGTGAGGGGTGTGGGGTATATCAGAGTGTTACAGTGAGGGGTGTGGGGTATATCAGAGTGTTAGAGTGAGGGGTGTGGGGCATATCAGAGTGTTACAGTGAGGGGTGTGGGGTATATCAGAGTTTTACAGTGAGGGGTGTGGTGTATATCAGTGTGTTACAGTGAGGGTTGTCGGGTATATCAGAGTGTAACAGTGAGGGGTGTGGTATATATCAGAGTGTTACAGTGAAGGGTGTGGGGTATATCAGAGTATTACACTGAGGGGTGTGGGATATATCAGAGTGTTACAGTGAGGGGTGTGGGATATATCAGAGTGTTACAGTGAGGGGTGTGGGATATATCAGAGTGTTACTGTGAGGGGTGTGGGATATATCAGACTATTACAGTGAGGGGTGTGTGGTATATCAGAATGTTACAGTAAGGGGTGCGGGATATATCAGAGTGTTACAGTAGGGGATGTGGGGTATATCAGTGTTACAGTGAGTGGTGTGGCGTATATCAGAGTGTTACACTGAGGGGTGTGGGGTATATCAGAGTGCTACAGTGAGGGGTGTGGGATATATCAGAGTTTTACAGTGAGGGGTGTGGGGTATATCAGAGTGTTACAGTGAGGGGTGCGGTATATATCAGAGTGTTACAGTGAGTGGTGTGGGGTATATCAATGTTACAGTGAGGGGTGTGGGATATATCAGAGTGTTACAGTGAGCGGTGTGGGGTATATCAGTGTTACAGTGAGTGGTGTGGGCTATATCAGAGTGTTACAGTGATTGGTGTGTGGGGTATATCAGAGTGCTACAGTGAGGGGTGTGGGGTATATCAGAGTGTTACAGTGAGGGGTGTGGGGTATATCAGAGTGTTACAGTGAGGGGCGTGGGATATATCAGTGTGTTACAGTGAGGGGGTGTGGTGTATCGGAGTGTTACAGTGAGCGGTGTGGGGTATATCACAGTGTTACAGTGAGGGGTGTGGTGTGTATCAGAGTGTTACAGTGAGGGGTGTGGTGTATATCAGAGTGTTACAGTGAGGGGTGTGGGATATATCAGTGTTTTACAGTGAGGGGTGTGGGGTGTATCGTAGTGTTACAGTGAGAGGTGTGGGGTATATCGGAGTTTTACAGTGAGGAATGTGGGGTATGTCAGAGTGTTACAGTGAGGGTGTGGGATATATCAGAGTGTAACAGTGAGGGGTGTGGGGTATATCAGAGTGTTACAGTGAGGGGTGTGGGTTATATCAGAGTTTTACAGTGAGGGGTGTCGGGTATATCAGAGTGTTACAGTGAGTGGTGTGGGATATATCAGAGTGTTACAGTGAGGGGTGTTGGGTATATTAGAGTGGTACAGTGAGGGGTGTGGGATATATCAGAGTGCTACAGTGAGGGGTGTGGGATATATCAGAGTGTTACAGTGAGAGGTGTGGTATATATCAGAGTGTTACAGTGAGGTGTGTTGGATATATCAGAGTGGTACAGTGAGGGGTGTGGGATATATCAGAGTGCTACAGTGAGGGGTGTGGGATATATCAGAGTGTTACAGTGAGAGGTGTGGTATATATCAGAGTGTTACAGTGAGGGATGTGAGATATATCAGAGTGTTACAGTGAGGGGTGTGGGATATATCAGTGTGTTACAGTGAGGGGTGTGGGGTATATCAGAGTGTTACAGTGAGGGGTGTGGGGTATATCAGAGTGTTACAGTGAGGGGTGTGGGATATATCAGACTGTTACAGTGAGGGGTGTGTGGTATATCAGAATGTTACAGTGAGGGGTGTGGGATAGATCAGAGTGTTACAGTGAGGGGTGTGGGGTATATCAGAGTGTTACAGTGAGGGGTGTGGGGTATATCAGAGTGTTACAGTGAGGGGTGTGGGGTATATTTGTGTTACAGTGAGGGTTGTGGGATATATCAGAGTGTTACAGTGAGGGGTGTGGGGTTTATCAGAGTGTTACAGTGAGGGGTGTGGGGTATATCAGAGTGTTACAGTGAGGGGTGTGGGGTATATCAGAGATCTACAGTGAGGTGTGTGGGGTATATCAGAGTGTTACAGTGAGGTGTGTGGGTTATATCAGAGTGTTACAGTGAGGGGTGTGGGGTATATCAGAGTGTTACAGTGAGGGGTATGGCATATATCAGAGTGTTACAGTGAGGGGTGTGGGGTATATCAGAGTGTTACAGTGAGGGGTGTGGGGTATATCAGAGTGTTACAGTAAGGGGTGTGTGGGGTATATCAGGGTGTTACAGTGAGCGGTGTGGGGTATATCAGAGTGTTACAGTGAGGGGTGTGGGGTATATCAGAGTGTTACAGTGAGGGGTGTGGGGTATATTTTAGAGTTACAGTGAGGGGTGTGGGGTATATCAGAGTGTTACAGTGAGGGGTGTGGCGTATTTCAGAGTGTTACAGTGAGGGGTGTGGTGTATATCAGAGTGTTACAGTGAGGGGTGTGTGTGGTATATCAGGGTGTTACAGTGAGGGTTGTGGGGTATATCAGAGTGTTACAGTGAGGGGTGTGTGGGGTATATCAGGGTGTTACAGTGAGGGGTGTGGGATATATCAGAGTGTTACAGTGAGTGGTGTGGGGTATATCAGAGTGTTACAGTGAGGGGTGTGGGGTATATCAGGGTGTTACAGTGAGGGGTGTGGAATATATCAGTGTGTTACAGTGAGGGGTGTGGGGTATATCAGAGTGTTACAGTGAGGGGTGTGGGGTATATCAGAGTGTTACAGTGAGGGGTGTGGGATATATCAGACTGTTACAGTGAGGGGTGTGGGGTATATCAGAGTGTTACAGTGAGGGGTGTTGGGTATATCAGAGTGGTACAGTGAGGGGTGTGGGATATATCAGAGTGCTACAGTGAGGGGTGTGGGATATATCAGAGTGTTACAGTGAGAGTTGTGGTATATATCAGAGTGTTACAGTGAGGTGTGTTGGATATATCAGAGTGGTACAGTGAGGGATGTGGGATATATCAGAGTGCTACAGTGAGGGGTGTGGGATATATCAGAGTGTTACAGTGATAGGTGTGGTATATATCAGAGTGTTACAGTGAGGGATGTGGGATATATCAGAGTGTTACAGTGAGGGGTGTGGGATATATCAGTGTGTTACAGTGAGGGGTGTGGGGTATATCAGAGTGTTACAGTGAGGGGTGTGGGGTATATCAGAGTGTTACAGTGAGGGGTGTGGGATATATCAGACTGTTACAGTGAGGGGTGTGTGGTATATCAGAATGTTACAGTGAGGGGTGTGGGATAGATCAGAGTGTTACAGTGAGTGGTGTGGGGTATATCAGAGTGTTACAGTGAGGGGTGTGGGATATATCAGAGTGTTACAGTGAGGGGTGTGGGATATATCAGACTGTTACAGTGAGGGGTGTGTGGTATATCAGAATGTTACAGTGAGGGGTGTGGGATAGATCAGAGTGTTACAGTGAGTGGTGTGGGGTATATCAGAGTGTTACAGTGAGGGATGTGGGATATATCAGAGTGTTACAGTGAGGGGTGTGGGATATATCAGTGTGTTACAGTGAGGGGTGTGGGGTATATCAGAGTGTTACAGTGAGGGGTGTGGGGTATATCAGAGTGTTACAGTGAGGGGTGTGGGATATATCAGACTGTTACAGTGAGGGGTGTGGGATATATCAGAGTGTTACAGTGAGCGGTGTGGGTTATATCAGTGTTACAGTGAGTGGTGTGGGCTATATCAGAGTGTTACAGTGATTGGTGTGTGGGGTATATCAGAGTGCTACAGTGAGGGGTGTGGGGTATATCAGAGTGTTACAGTGAGGGGTGTGGGGTATATCAGAGTGTTACAGTGAGGGGCGTGGGATATATCAGAGTGTTACAGTGAGTGTCGTGGGATATATCAGTGTGTTACAGTGAGGGGGTGTGGTGTATCGGAGTGTTACAGTGAGCGGTGTGGGGTATATCACAGTGTTACAGTGAGGGGTGTGGTGTGTATCAGAGTGTTACAGTGAGGGGTGTGGTGTATATCAGAGTGTTACAGTGAGGGGTGTGGGATATATCAGTGTTTTACAGTGAGGGGTGTGGGGTGTATCGTAGTGTTACAGTGAGAGGTGTGGGGTATATCGGAGTTTTACAGTGAGGAATGTGGGGTATGTCAGAGTGTTACAGTGAGGGTGTGGGATATATCAGAGTGTTACAGTGAGGGGTGTGGGGTATATCAGAGTGTTACAGTGAGGGGTGTGGGGTGTATCAGATTCTTACAGTGAGGGGTGTTGGGTATATCAGAGTGGTACAGTGAGGGGTGTGGGATATATCAGAGTGCTACAGTGAGGGGTGTGGGATATATCAGAGTGTTACAGTGAGAGGTGTGGTATATATCAGAGTGTTACAGTGAGGTGTGTTGGATATATCAGAGTGGTACAGTGAGGGGTGTGGGATATATCAGAGTGCTACAGTGAGGGGTGTGGGATATATCAGAGTGTTACAGTGAGAGGTGTGTTATATATCAGAGTGTTACAGTGAGGGATGTGAGATATATCAGAGTGTTACAGTGAGGGGTTTGGGATATATCAGTGTGTTACAGTGAGGGGTGTGGGGTATATCAGAGTGTTACAGTGAGGGGTGTGGGGTATATCAGAGTGTTACAGTGAGGGGTGTGGGATATATCAGACTGTTACAGTGAGGGGTGTGGGGTATATCAGAATGTTACAGTGAGGGTTGTGGGATAGATCAAAGTGTTACAGTGAGGGGTGTGGGGTATATCAGAGTGTTACAGTGAGGGGTGTGGGGTATATCAGAGTGTTACAGTGAGGGGTGTGGGGTATATTTGTGTTACAGTGAGGGTTGTGGGATATATCAGAGTGTTACAGTGAGGGGTGTGGGGTTTATCAGAGTGTTACAGTGAGGGGTGTGGGGTATATCAGAGTGTTACAGTGAGGGGTGTGGGGTATATCAGAGATCTACAGTGAGGTGTGTGGGGTATATCAGAGTGTTACAGTGAGGTGTGTGGGTTATATCAGAGTGTTACAGTGAGGGGTGTGGGGTATATCAGAGTGTTACAGTGAGGGGTATGGCATATATCAGAGTGTTACAGTGAGGGGTGTGGGGTATATCAGAGTGTTACAGTGAGGGGTGTGGGGTATATCAGAGTGTTACAGTAAGGGGTGTGTGGGGTATATCAGGGTGTTACAGTGAGCGGTGTGGGGTATATCAGAGTGTTACAGTGAGGGGTGTGGGGTATATCAGAGTGCTACAGTGAGGGGTGTGGGGTATATTTTAGAGTTACAGTGAGGGGTGTGGGGTATATCAGAGTGTTACAGTGAGGGGTGTGGCGTATTTCAGAGTGTTACAGTGAGGGGTGTGGTGTATATCAGAGTGTTACAGTGAGGGGTGTGTGTGGTATATCAGGGTGTTACAGTGAGGTTTGTGGGGTATATCAGAGTGTTACAGTGAGGGGTGTGTGGGGTATATCAGGGTGTTACAGTGAGGGGTGTGGGATATATCAGAGTGTTACAGTGAGTGGTGTGGGGTATATCAGAGTGTTACAGTGAGGGGTGTGGGGTATATCAGGGTGTTACAGTGAGGGGTGTGGAATATATCAGTGTGTTACAGTGAGGGGTGTGGGGTATATCAGAGTGTTACAGTGAGGGGTGTGGGGTATATCAGAGTGTTACAGTGAGGGGTGTGGGATATATCAGACTGTTACAGTGAGGGGTGTGGGGTATATCAGAGTGTTACAGTGAGGGGTGTTGGGTATATCAGAGTGGTACAGTGAGGGGTGTGGGATATATCAGAGTGCTACAGTGAGGGGTGTGGGATATATCAGAGTGTTACAGTGATAGATGTGGTATATATCAGAGTGTTACAGTGAGGGATGTGGGAAATATCAGAGTGTTACAGTGAGGGGTGTGGGATATATCAGTGTGTTACAGTGAGGGGTGTGGGGTATATCAGAGTGTTACAGTGAGGGGTGTGGGGTATATCAGAGTGTTACAGTGAGGGGTGTGGGATATATCAGACTGTTACAGTGAGGGGTGTGTGGTATATCAGAATGTTACAGTGAGGGGTGTGGGATAGATCAGAGTGTTACAGTGAGTGGTGTGGGGTATATCAGAGTGTTACAGTGAGGGGTGTGGGATATATCAGAGTGTTACAGTGAGGGGTGTGGGGTATATTTGTGTTACAGTGAGGGTTGTGGGATATATCAGAGTGTTACAGTGAGGGGTGTGGGGTTTATCAGAGTGTTACAGTGAGGGGTGTGGGGTATATCAGAGTGTTACAGTGAGGGGTGTGGGGTATATCAGAGATCTACAGTGAGGTGTGTGGGGTATATCAGAGTGTTACAGTGAGGTGTGTGGGGTATATCAGAGTGTTACAGTGAGGGGTGTGGGGTATATCAGAGTGTTACATTGAGGGGTATGGCATATATCAGAGTGTTACAGTGAGGGGTGTGGGGTATATCAGAGTGTTACAGTGAGGGATGTGGGGTATATCAGAGTGTTACAGTAAGGGGTGTGTGGGGTATATCAGGGTGTTACAGTGAGCGGTGTGGGGTATATCAGAGTGTTACAGTGAGGGGTGTGGGGTATATCAGAGTGTTACAGTGAGGGGTGTGGGGTATATCAGAGTGTTACAGTGAGGCGTGTGGGGTATATCAGAGTGTTACAGTGAGGGGTGTGGCGTATTTCAGAGTGTTACAGTGAGGGGTGTGGTGTATATCAGAGTGTTACAGTGAGGGGTGTGTGTGGTATATCAGGGTGTTACAGTGAGGGTTGTGGGGTATATCAGAGTGTTACAGTGAGGGGTGTGTGGGGTATATCAGGGTGTTACAGTGAGGGGTGTGCGATATATCAGAGTGTTACAGTGAGTGGTGTGGGGTATATCAGAGTGTTACAGTGAGGGGTGTGGGGTATATCAGGGTGTTACAGTGAGGGGTGTGTGTGGTATAACAGGGTGTTACAGTGAGGGTTGTGGGATATGTCAGAGTGTTACAGTGAGGGGTGTGGGATATATCAGAGTGTTACAGTGAGGGGGTGTGGGTTATATCAGAGTGTTAATGTGAGGAGTGTGGGTATATCAGAGTGTTACTGTGAGTGGTGTGGGGTATATCAAAGTGTTACTGTGAGGGGTGTGGGGTATATCAGAATGTTAAAGTGAGTGGTGTGGGGTATATCAGAGTGTTACAGTGAGGGGTGTGGGGTATATCAGAGTGTTACAGTGAAGCGTGTGGTGTATATCAGAGTGTTACAGTGAGGGGTGTGGAGTATATCAGAGTGTTACAGTGAGGGGTGTGTCATATATCAGTGTTACAGAGAGGGGTGTGGTGTATATCAGAGTGTTACAGTGAGGGGTGTGGGGTATATCAGTCTGTTACAGTGAGGGGGGTGGGATATATCAGAGTGTTACAGTGGGGGGTGTGGGATATATCAGAGTGTTACAGTGAGGGGTGTGGGGTATATCAGAGTGTTACAGTGAGGGATGTGGGGTATATCAGAGTGTTACAGTGAGGGTTGTGGGGTATATCAGAGTGTTACTGTGAGGGGTGTGGGATATATCAGAGTGTTACAGTGAGGGGTGTGGGGTATATCAGAGTGTTACAGTGAGGGGTGTGGCATATATCAGAGTGTTACATTAGGGGATGTGGGGTATATCAGTGTTACAGTGAGTGGTGTGGCGTATATCAGAGTGTTACACTGAGGGGTGTGGGTTATATCACAGTGTTACAGTGAGGGGTTTGGGATATATCAGAGTTTTACAGTGAGGGGTGTGGGGTATATCAGAGTGTTACAGTGAGGAGTGCGGTATATAACAGATTGTTACAGTGAGGGGTGTGGGGTATATCAATGTTACAGTGAGGGGTGTGGGTTATATCAGAGTGTTACAGTGAGGGGTGTGGGGTATATCAGTGTTACAGTGAGTGGTGTGGGGTATATCAGAGTGTTACAGTGATTGGTGTGTGGGGTATATCAGAGTGTTACAGTGAGGGGTGTGGGGTATATCAGAGTGTTACAGTGAGGGGCGTGGGATATATCAGAGTGTTACAGTGAGTGGCGTGGGATATATCAGTGTGTTACAGTGAGGGGTGTGTGGTGTATCGGAGTGTTACAGTGAGCGGTGTGGGGTATATCACAGTGTTACAGTGAGGGGTGTGGTGTGTATCAGAGTGTTACAGTGAGGGGTGTGGTGTATATCAGAGTGTTACAGTGAGGGGTGTGGGATATATCAGTGTTTTACAGTGAGGGGTGTGGGGTGTATCGGAGTGTTACAGTGAGGGGTGTGGGGGATATCTGAGTTTTACAGTGAGGGATGTGGGGTATGTTAGAGTGTTACAGTCAGGGTGTGGGATATATCAGAGTGTTACAGTGAGGGGTGTGGGGTATATCAGAATGTTACAGTGAGGGGTGTGGGGTATATCAGAGGGTTACAGTGAGGGGTGTGGGGTATATCAGGGTGTTACAGTGAGGGGTGTGTGTGGTATATCAGGGTGTTACAGTGAGGGTTGTGGGATATGTCAGAGTGTTACAGTGAGGGGTGTGGGATATATCAGAGTGTTACAGTGAGGGGTGTGGGATATATCAGAGTGTTACTGTGAGGGGTGTGGGGTATATCAGAGTGTTACAGTGAGGGGTGTGGGATATATCAGAGTGTTACAGTGAGGGGTGTGGGATATATCAGAGTGTTACAGTGAGGGGGTGTGGGGTATATCAGAGTGTTAATGTGAGGAGTGTGGGTATATCAGAGTGTTACTGTGAGGGGTGTGGGGTATATCAAAGTGTTACTGTGAAGGGTGTGGTGTATATCAGAGTGTTAAAGTGAGGGGTGTTGTGTATATCAGAGTGTTACAGTGAGGGGTGTGGAGTATATCAGAGTGTTACAGTGAGGGGTGTGTTATATCTCAGTGTTACAGTGAGGGGTGTGGTGTATATCAGAGTGTTACAGTGAGGGGTGTGGGGTATATCAGTCTGTTACAGTGAGGGGGGTGGGATATATCAGAGTGTTACAGTGAGGGGTGTGGTGTATATCAGACTGTTACAGTGAGGGGTGTGGGATATATCAGAGTGTTTCAGTGACGGGTGTGGGGTATATCAGAGTGTTACAGTGAGGGGTGTGGGATATATCAGAGTGTTACAGTGAGGTGTGTGGGGTATATCAGAGTGTTACAGTGAGGGGTTTGGGATATATCAGAGTGTTACAGTGAGGTGTGTGGTGTATATCAGAGTGTTACAGTGAGGGGTGTGGGATATATCAGAGTGTTACAGTGAGTGGTGTGGGATATATCAGAGTGTTACATTGAGGCGTGTGGGGTATATCAGAGTGTTACAGTGAGGGGTGTGGGGTATATCAGAGTGTTAAAGTGGGGGGTGCGGGATATATCAGAGTGTTACAGTGAGGGGTGTGGGGTATATTAGAGTGTTACAGTGAGGGGTGTGGGATATATCAGAGTGTTTCAGTGAGTGGTGTGGGGTATATCAGAGTGTTACAGTGAGGGGTGTGGGGTATATCAGAGTGTTACAGTGAGGAGTGCGGGGTATATCAGAGTGTTACAGTGAGGGGTGTGGGGTATATGAGAGTGTTACAGTTAGGGGTGTGGGATATATCAGAGTGTTACAGTGAGGGGTGTGGCCTATATCAGAGTGTTACAGTGAGGGGTGTGGGATATATCAGAGTGTTACAGTGAGGGGTGTTGGGTATATCAGAGTGTTACAGTGAGGGGTGTGGGATATATCAGAGTGTTACAGTGACGGGTGTGGGGGATATCAGAGTGTTACAGCGAGGGGTGTGGGGTATATCAGAGTGTTACAGTGATGGGTGTGCGGTATATCAGAGTGTTACAGTGAGGGGTGTGGCATATATCAGAGTGTTACAGTGAGGGGTGTGGTATATATCAGAGTGTTACAGTGAGGGGTGTGGGATATATCAGAGTGTTACAGTGAGGGGTGTGGTGTATATCAGACTGTTTCAGTGAGGGGTGTGGGATATATCAGAGTGTTACAGTGAGGGGTGTGGGGTATATCAGATTGTTACAGTGAGGGGCGTGGGATATATCAGATTGTCACAGTGAGTGGTGTGGGATATATCAGTGTGTTACAGTGAGGGGTGTGGGATATATCAGTGTGTTACAGTGAGGGGTGTGGGATATATCAGAGTGTTACAGTGAGGGGTGTGGGATATATCAGATTGTCACAGTGAGTGGTGTGGGATTTATCAGTGTGTTACAGTGAGGGGTGTGGGATATATCAGAGTGTTACAGTGAGGGGTGTGGGGTGTATCGGAGTGTTACAGTGAGGGGTGTGGGGTATATCACAGTGTTACAGTGAGGGGTGTGGGGTGTATCAGAGTGTTACAGTGAGGGGTGTGTTGTATATCAGAGTGTTACAGTGAGGGGTGTGAGATATATCAGTGTGTTACAGTGAGGGGTGTGGGGTGTATCGGAGTGTTCCAGTGAGGGTTGTGGGAGATATCAGAGTTTTACAGTGAGGGATGTGGTGTATATCAGAGTGTTACAGTGAGGGGTGTGGGATATATCAGAGTGTTACAGTGAGGGGTGTGGGGTATATCAGAGTGTTACAGTGAGGGATGTGGGCTATATCAGAGTGTTACAGTGAGGGGTGTGGGGTATATCTGAGTGTAACAGTGAGGGGTGTGGTGTATATCAGAGTGTTACAGTGAGGGGCGTTGGGTATATCAGAATGTTACAGTGAGGGGTGTGGGATATATAAGAGTGTTACAGTGAGGGGTGTTGGGTATATCAGAGTGTTACAGTGAGGGGTGCGGGATATATCAGAGTGTTACAGTGAGGGGTGTGGGATATATCAGACTGTTACAGTGAGGGGTGTGGGGTATATCAGAATGTTACAGTGAGGGGTGTGAGATAGATCAGAGTGGTACAGTGAAGGGTGGGGGTTATATCTGAGTCACAGTGAGGGTTGTGGGATATATCAGAGTGTTACAGTGAGAGCTGTGGGGTTATCAGAGTGTTACAGTCAATGGTGTGGGGTATATCAGAGTGTTACAGTGAGGGGTGTGGGATATATCAGAGTGTTACAGTGAGGGTTGTGGGGTATATCAGAGTGTTACAGTGAGAGGTGTGGGGTATATCAGAGCGTTACAGTGAGGGGTGCGGGGTATATCAGATTATTACAGTGAGGGGTGTGGGGTATATCAGAGTTTTACAGTGAGGGGTGTGGGGTATATCAGTGTTACAGTGAGGGGTGTGGGATATATCAGTGTTTACAGTGAGTGGTGTGGGATATACCAGAGTGTTACAGTGAGGGGTGTGGGATATATCAGAGTATTACAGTGAGGGGTGTGGGTTATATCAGAGTGTTACAGTAAGCGGTGTGGGGTATATCAGAGTATTACAGTGAGGGGTGTGTGGGGTATATCAGAGTGTTACAGTGAGGGGTGTGGGGTATATCAGAGTGTTACAGTGAGGGGTGTGGGGTATATCAGAGTGTTACAGTGAGGGGTGTGGGGTAGATCAGAGTGTTACAGTGAGGGGTGTGGGGTATATCAGAGTGTTACAGTGAGGGGTGTGGGGCATATCAGAGTGTTACAGTGAGGGGTGTGGGGTATATCAGAGTGTTACAGTGAGGGGTGTGGGGTATATCAGAGTGTTACAGTGAGGGGTGTGGGGTATATCATAGTGTTACAGTGAGGGGTGTGGGGTATATCAGAGTGTTACAGTGAGGTGTGTGGGGTATATCAGAGTGTTACAGTGAGGAGTGTGGGATATATCAGAGTGTTACAGTGAGGGGTGAGGGGTATATCAGCGTGTTACAGTGAGGGGTGTGGGGTATATCAGAGTGTTACAGTGCGGGGTGTGGTGTATTTCAGAGTGTTACAGTGAGGGGTGTGGGGTATATCAGAGTGTTACAGTGAGGGGTGTGTGTGGTATATCAGGGTGTTACATTGAGGGGTGTGGGGTATATCAGAGTGTTACAATGAGGGGTGTGTGGGGTATATCAGGGTGTTACAGTGAGCGGTGTGGGATATATCAGAGTGTTACAGTGAGGGGTGTGGGGTATATCAGGGTGTTACAGTGAGATGTGTGGGATATGTCAGAGTGTTACAGTGAGCGGTGTGGGATATATCAGAGTGTTATAGTGAGGGGTGTGGGATATATCAGAGTGTTACAGTGAGGAGTGTGTGGGGTATATCAGAGTGTTACAGTGAGGGGTGTGGGATATATCAGAGTGTTACAGTGAGGGGTGTGGGATATATCAGAGTGTTACAGTGAGGGGTGTGTGGGGTATATCAGAATGATAAAGTGAGGGGTGTGGGTATATCAGAGTGTTACTGTGAGGGGTGTGGGGTACATAATATTGTTACTGTGTGGGGTGTGAGGTACATCAGAGTGTTACAGTGAAGGGTGTGATGTATATCAGAGTGTTAAAGTAAGGGGTGTGGGTATATCAGAGTGTTACAGTGAGGAGTGCGGGGTATATCAGAGTTTTACAGTGAGAGGTGTGGGGTATATCAGAGTGTTACAGTCAGGGGTGTGAGATATATCAGAGTGTTACATTGAGTGGTGTCTGGTATATCAGAGTGTTGCAGTGAGGGTTGCGGCGTATATCAGAGTGTTACATTGAGGGGTGTGGGGTATAACAGAGTGTTACAGTGAGGGGTGTGGGATATATCAGTGTTACAGTGAGGGGTGTGGGATATATCAGAGTGTTACAGTGTGGGATGTGTGGTATATCAGAGTGTTACATTGAGGGGTGTGGGGTATATCAGAGTATTACAGTGAGGGGTGTGTGGGGTATATCAGAGTGTTACAGTGAGGGGTGTGGGGTATATCATAGTATTACAGTGAGTGGTGTGTGGGGTATATCAGAGTGTTACAGTGTGGGGTGTGTGGTATATCAGAGTGTTACAGTGAGTGGTGTGGGGTTTATCAGAGTATTACAGTGAGTGTTGAGTGGGGTATATCAGAGTGTTACAGTGAGGGGTGTGGGGTATATCAGAGTGTTACAGTGAGGGGTGTGTGGGGTATATCAAAGTGTTACAGTGAGGGGTGTGGGGTATATCAGAGTGTTACAGTGAGGGGTGTGTGGGGTATATCAAAGTGTTACAGTGACGGGTGTGGGGTATATCTGAGTGTTACAGTGTGGGGTGTGGGGTATATCAGAGTGTTACAGTGAGGGGTGTGGGGTATATCAGAGTGTTACAGTGAGGGGTGTGGGATATATCAGAGTGTTACAGTGAGGGGTGTGGGGTATATCAGAGTGTTACAGTGAGGGGTGTGTTGGGTATATCAGAGTGTTACAGTGAGGGGTGTGGCGTATATCAGAGTGTTACAGTGAGGGGTGTGGGGTATATTTCAGAGTTAAAGTGAGGGGTGTGGGGTATATCAGAGTGTTACAGTGAGGGGTGTGGGGTATATCAGAGTGTTACAGTGAGGTGTGCGGGATATATCAGAGTGTTACAGAGACTGGTGTGGGGTATATCAGAGTGTTACAGTGAGGGGTGTTGGGTATATCAGAGTGTTACAGTGAGGGGTGTGGGGTTTATCAGAGTGTTACAGTGAGGGGTGTGGGGTATATCAGAGTGTTACAGTGAGGGGTGTGGGGTATATCAGAGTGTTACAGTGAGGGCTGTGGGGTATTTCAGAGTGTTACAGTGAGGGGTGTGGGGTATATCAGAGTGTTACAGTGAGGGGTTTTGGATATATCAGTGTTACAGTGAGGGGTGTGGGGTATATCAGAGTGTTTCAGTGAGGGGTGTGGGGTATATCCGAGTGTTACAGTGAGGGGTGTGGGGTATATCAGTGTCACAGTGAGGGTTGTGGGATGTATCAGAGTGTTACAGTGAGGGGTGTGGGGTATATCAGAGTGTTACAGTGAGGGGTGTGGGGTATATCAGAGTGTTACAGTGAGGCGTGTGGGGTATATCAGAGTGTTACAGTGAGGGGTGTGGCGTATTTCAGAGTGTTACAGTGAGGGGTGTGGTGTATATCAGAGTGTTACAGTGAGGGGTGTGTGTGGTATATCAGGGTGTTACAGTGAGGGTTGTGGGTATATCAGAGTGTTACAGTGAGGGGTGTGTGGGGTATATCAGGGTGTTACAGTGAGGGGTGTGGGATATATCAGAGTGTTACAGTGAGTGGTGTGGGGTATATCAGAGTGTTACAGTGAGGGGTGTGGGGTATATCAGGGTGTTACAGTGAGGGGTGTGTGTGGTATAACAGGGTGTTACAGTGAGGGTTGTGGGATATGTCAGAGTGTTACAGTGAGGGGTGTGGGATATATCAGAGTGTTACAGTGAGGGGGTGTGGGCTATATCAGAGTGTTAATGTGAGGAGTGTTAGTATATCAGAGTGTTACTGTGAGTGGTGTGGGGTATATCAAAGTGTTACTGTGAGGGGTGTGGGGTATATCAGAATGTTAAAGTGAGTGGTGTGGGGTATATCAGAGTGTTACAGTGAGGGGTGTGGGGTATATCAGAGTGTTACAGTGAAGCGTGTGGTGTATATCAGAGTGTTACAGTGAGGGGTGTGGAGTATATCAGAGTGTTACAGTGAGGGGTGTGTGATATATCAGTGTTACAGAGAGGGGTGTGGTGTATATCAGAGTGTTACAGTGAGGGGTGTGGGGTATATCAGTCTGTTACAGTGAGGGGGGTGGGATATATCAGAGTGTTACAGTGGGGGGTGTGGGATATATCAGAGTGTTACAGTGAGGGGTGTGGGGTATATCAGAGTGTTACAGTGATTGGTGTGTGGGGTATATCAGAGTGTTAAAGTGAGGGGTGTGGGGTATATCAGAGTGTTACAGTGAGGGGCGTGGGATATATCAGAGTGTTACAGTGAGTGGCGTGGGATATATCAGTGTGTTACAGTGAGGGGTGTGTGGTGTATCGGAGTGTTACAGTGAGCGGTGTGGGGTATATCACAGTGTTACAGTGAGGGGTGTGGTGTGTATCAGAGTGTTACAGTGAGGTGTGTGGTGTATATCAGAGTGTTACAGTGAGGGGTGTGGGATATATCAGTGTTTTACAGTGAGGGGTGTGGGGTGTATCGGAGTGTTACAGTGAGGGGTGTGGGGGATATCTGAGTTTTACAGTGAGGGATGTGGGGTATGTTAGAGTGTTACAGTCAGGGTGTGGGATATATCAGAGTGTTACAGTGAGGGGTGTGGGGTATATCAGAATGTTACAGTGAGGGGTGTGGGGTATATCAGAGTTTTACAGTGAGGGGTGTCGGGTATATCAGAGTGTTACAGTGAGGGGTGTGGGATATATCAGAGTGTTACAGTGAGGGGTGTTGGGTATATCAGAGTGGTACAGTGAGGGGTGTGGGATATATCAGAGTGCTACAGTGAGGGGTGTGGGATATATCAGAGTGTTACAGTGAGAGGTGTGGGATATATCAGAGTGTTACAGTGAGCGGTGTGGGATATATCAGACTGTTACAGTGAGTGGTCTGGGGTATATCAGAATGTTACAGTGAGGGGTGTGGGATAGATCAGAGTGTTACAGTGAGGGGTGTGGGGTATATCAGAGTGTTACAGTGAGGGGTGTGGGGTATATCAGAGTGTTACAGTGAGGGGTGTGGGGTATATTTGTGTTACAGTGAGGGTTTTGGGATATATCAGAGTGTTACAGTGAGGGGTGTGTGGTATATCAGAGTGTTACAGTGAGGAGTGTGGGGTATATCAGAGTGTTACAGTGAGGGGTGTGGGTTATATCAGAGTGCTACAGTGAGGTGTGTGGGGTATATCAGAGTGTTACAGTGAGGGGTGTGGGGTATATCAGAGTGTTACAGTGAGGGGTGTGGGGTATATCAGAGTGTTACAGTGAGGGGTATGGCATATATCAGAATGTTACAGTGAAGGGGGTGGGGTATATCAGAGTGTTACAGTGAGGGGTGTAGGGTATATCAGACTGTTACAGTAAGGGGTGTGTGGGGTATATCAGGGTGTTACAGTGAGCGGTGTGGGGTATATCAGAGTGTTACAGTGAGGGGTGTGGGGTATATCAGAGTGTTACAGTGAGGGGTGTGGGGTATATCAGAGTGTTACAGTGAGGGGTGAGGGGTATATCAGAGTGTTACAGTGAGGGGTGTGGCGTATTTCAGAGTGTTACAGTGAAGGGAGTGGTGTATATCAGAGTGTTACAGTGAGGGATGTGTGTGGTATATCAGGGTGTTACAGTGAGGGTTGTGGGGTATATCAGAGTGTTACAGTGAGGGGTGTGTGGGGTATATCAGGGTGTTACAGTGAGGAGTGTGGGATATATCAGAGTGTTACAGTGAGTGGTGTGGGGTATATCAGAGGGTTACAGTGAGGGGTGTGGGGTATATCAGGGTGTTACAGTGAGGGGTGTGTGTGGTATATCAGGGTGTTACAGTGAGGGTTGTGGGATATGTCAGAGTGTTACAGTGAGGGGTGTGGGATATATCAGAGTGTTACAGTGAGGGGTGTGGGATATATCAGAGTGTTACTGTGAGGGGTGTGGGGTATATCAGAGTGTTACAGTGAGGGGTGTGGGATATATCAGAGTGTTACAGTGAGGGGTGTGGGATATATCAGAGTGTTACAGTGAGGGGGTGTGGGTTATATCAGAGTGTTAATGTGAGGAGTGTGGGTATATCAGAGTATTACTGTGAGGGGTGTGGGGTATATCAAAGTGTTACTGTGAGGGGTGTGGTGTATATCAGAGTGTTAAAGTGAGGGGTGTTGTGTATATCAGAGTGTTACAGTGAGGGGTGTGGAGTATATCAGAGTGTTACAGTGAGGGGTGTGGGGTATATCAGTCTGTTACAGTGAGGGGGGTGGGATATATCAGAGTGTTACAGTGAGGGGTGTGGTGTATATCAGACTGTTACAGTGAGGGGTGTGGGATATATCAGAGTGTTTCAGTGACGGGTGTGGGGTATATCAGAGTGTTACAGTGAGGGGTGTGGGATATATCAGAGTGTTACAGTGAAGTGTGTGGGGTATATCAGAGTGTTACAGTGAGGGGTTTGGGATATATCAGAGTGTTACAGTGAGTTGTGTGGTGTGTATCAGAGTGTTACAGTGAGGGGTGTGGGATATATCAGAGTGTTACAGTGAGTGGTGTGGGATATATCAGAGTGTTACATTGAGGCGTGTGGGGTATATCAGAGTGTTACAGTGAGGGGTTTGGGGTATATCAGAGTGTTACAGTGGGGGGTGCGGGGTATATCAGAGTGTTACAGTGAGGGGTGTGGGGTATATTAGAGTGTTACAGTGAGGGGTGTGGGATATATCAGAGTGTTTCAGTGAGTGGTGTGGGGTATATCAGAGTGTTACAGTGAGGGGTGTGGGGTATATCAGAGTGTTACAGTGAGGAGTGCGGGGTATATCAGAGTGTTACAGTTAGGGGTGTGGGGTATATGAGAGTGTTACAGTGAGGGGTGTGGGATATATCAGAGTGTTACAGTGAGGGGTGTGGCCTATATCAGAGTGTTACAGTGAGGGGTGTGGGATATATCAGAGTGTTACAGTGAGGGGTGTTGGGTATATCAGAGTGTTACAGTGAGGGGTGTGGGATATATCAGAGTGTTACAGTGAGGGTTGTGGGATATATCAGAGTGTTACAGTGAGGGGTGTGGGGTATATCAGAGTGTTACAGTGAGGGGTGTGGGATATATCAGAGTGTTACAGTCAGGGGTGTGGGATATATCAGAGTGTTACAGTGACGGGTGTGGGGGATATATCAGAGTGTTACAGTGAGGGGTGTGGTGTATATCAGACTGTTTCAGTGAGGGGTGTGGGATATATCAGAGTGTTACAGTGAGGGGTGTGGGGTATATCAGATTGTTACAGTGAGGGGCGTGGGATATATCAGATTGTCACAGTGAGTGGTGTGGGATATATCAGTGTGTTACAGTGAGGGGTGTGGGATGTATCAGTGTGTTACAGTGAGGGGTGTGGGATATATCAGAGTGTTACAGTGAGGGGTGTGGGATATATCAGATTGTCACAGTGAGTGGTGTGGGATATATCAGTGTGTTACAGTGAGGGGTGTGGGATATATCAGAGTGTTACAGTGAGGGGTGTGGGGTGTATCGGAGTGTTACGGTGAGGGGTGTGGGTTATATCACAGTGTTACAGTGAGGGGTGTGGGGTGTATCAGAGTGTTACAGTGAGGGGTGTGTTGTATATCAGAGTGTTACAGTGAGGGGTGTGAGATATATCAGTGTGTTACAGTGAGGGCTGTGGGGTGTATCGGAGTGTTCCAGTGAGGGTTGTGGGAGATATCAGAGTTTTACAGTGAGGGATGTGGGGTATATCAGAGTGTTACAGTGAGGGGTGTGGGATATATCAGAGTGTTACAGTGAGGGGTGTGGGCTATATCAGAGTGTTACAGTGAGGGGTGTGGGCTATATCAGAGTGTTACAGTGAGGGGTGTGGGGTATATCTGAGTGTAACAGTGAGGGGTGTGGTGTATATCAGAGTGTTACAGTGAGGGGCGTTGGGTATATCAGAATGTTACAGTGAGGGGTGTGGGATATATAAGAGTGTTACAGTGAGGGGTGTTGGGTATATCAGAGTGTTACAGTGAGGGGTGCGGGATATATCAGAGTGTTACAGTGAGGGGTGTGGGATATATCGGACTGTTACAGTGAGGGGTGTGGGGTATATCAGAATGTTACAGTGAGGGGTGTGAGATAGATCAGAGTGGTACAGTGAAGGGTGGGGGTTATATCTGAGTCACAGTGAGGGTTTTGGGATATATCAGAGTGTTACAGTGAGAGCTGTGGGGTTATCAGAGTGTTACAGTCAATGGTGTGGGGTATATCAGAGTGTTACAGTGAGGGGTGTGGGATATATCAGAGTGTTACAGTGAGGGTTGTGGGGTATATCAGAGTGTTACAGTGAGAGGTGTGGGGTATATCAGAGTGTTACAGTGAGGGGTGCGGGGTATATCAGATTATTACAGTGAGGGGTGTGGGGTATATCAGAGTTTTACAGTGAGGGGTGTGGGGTATATCAGAGTGTTACAGTGAGGGGTGTGTGGGGTATATCAGAGTGTTACAGTGAGGGGTGTGGGGTATATCATAGTATTACAGTGAGTGGTGTGTGGGGTATATCAGAGTGTTACAGTGTGGGGTGTGTGGTATATCAGAGTGTTACAGTGAGTGGTGTGGGGTTTATCAGAGTATTACAGTGAGTGTTGAGTGGGGTATATCAGAGTGTTACAGTCAGGGGTGTGGGGTATATCAGAGTGTTACAGTGAGGGGTGTGTGGGGTATATCAAAGTGTTACAGTGACGGGTGTGGGGTATATCTGAGTGTTACAGTGTGGGGTGTGGGGTATATCAGAGTGTTACAGTGAGGGGTGTGGGGTATATCAGAGTGTTACAGTGAGGGGTGTGGGATATATCAGAGTGTTACAGTGAGGGGTGTGGGGTATATCAGAGTGTTACAGTGAGGGGTGTGTTGGGTATATCAGAGTGTTACAGTGAGGGGTGTGGCGTATATCAGAGTGTTACAGTGAGGGGTGTGGGGTATATTTCAGAGTTAAAGTGAGGGGTGTGGGGTATATCAGAGTGTTACAGTGAGGGGTGTGGGGTATATCAGAGTGTTACAGTGAGGTGTGCGGGATATATCAGAGTGTTACAGAGACTGGTGTGGGGTATATCAGAGTGTTACAGTGAGGGGTGTTGGGTATATCAGAGTGTTACAGTGAGGGGTGTGGGGTTTATCAGAGTGTTACAGTGAGGGGTGTGGGGTATATCAGAGTGTTACAGTGAGGGGTGTGGGGTATATCAGAGTGTTACAGTGAGGGCTGTGGGGTATTTCAGAGTGTTACAGTGAGGGGTGTGGGGTATATCAGTGTTGCAGTGAGGGGTTTTGGATATATCAGTGTTACAGTGAGGGGTGTGGGGTATATCAGAGTGTTTCAGTGAGGTGTGTGGGGTATATCCGAGTGTTACAGTGAGGGGTGTGGGGTATATCAGTGTCACAGTGAGGGTTGTGGGATGTATCAGAGTGTTACAGTGAGGGGTGTGGGGTATATCTGTGTTACAGTGAGGGGTGTGGGATATATCAGAGTGTTGCAATGAGGGGTGTGGGGTATATCAGAGTTTTACAGTGAGGGGTGTGTGGTATATCAGTGTGTTACATTGAGGGGTGTGGGGTATAACAGAGTGTTACAGTGAGGGGTGTGGAGTATATCAGAGTGTTACAGTGAGGAGTGTGGGATATATCAGAGTGTTACACTGATGGGTGTGGGGTAGATCAGAGTGTTACAGTGAGGGGTGTCGGGTATATCAGAGTGTTACAGTGAGGGGTTAGGGATATATCAGAGTGTTACAGTGAGGGGTGTGGGGTATATCAGAGTGTTACAGTGAGGGGTGTGGGGTATATCAGAGTGTTTCAGTGAGGCGTGTGGGTTATATCAGTGTTACAGTGAGGGGTGTGGGGTATATCAGAGTGTTACAGTGAGGGGTGTGGGATATATCAGTGTGTTACAGTGAGGGTTGTGGGGTATATCAGAGTGTTACAGTGAGGAGTGCGGGGTATATCAGAGTTTTACAGTGAGGGGTGTGGGGTATATCACAGTGTTACAGTCAGGGGTGTGGGATATATCAGAGTGTTACAGTGAGTGGTGTGTGGCATATCAGAGTGTTGCAGTGAGGGTTGTGGCGTATATCAGAGTTTTATAGTGAGGGGTGTGGGGTATAACAGAGTGTTACAGTGAGGTGTGTGGGATATATCAGTGTTACAGTGAGGGGTGTGGGATATATCAGAGTGTTACAGTGTGGGGTGTGTGGTATATCAGAGTGTTACATTGAGGGGTGTGGGGTATATCAGAGTATTACAGTGAGTGGTGTGTGGGGTATATCAGAGTGTTACAGTGCGGGGTGTGGGGTATATCAGAGTGTTACAGTGAGGGGTGTGTGGGGTATATCAGAGTGTTACAGTGTGGGGTGTGTGGTATATCAGAGTGTTACAGTGAGTGGTGTGGGGTATATCAGAGTATTACAGTGAGTGGTGTGTGGGGTATATCAGAGTGTCACAGTGAGGGGTGTGGGGTATATCAGAGTGTTACAGTGAGGGGTGTGTGGGGTTTATCAGAGTGTTACAGTGACGGGTGTGGGGTATATCAGAGTGTTACAGTGAGGGGTGTGGGGTATATCAGAGTGTTACAGTGAGGGGTGTGGGGTATATCAGAGTGTTACAGTGAGGGGTGTGGGATATATCAGAGTGTTACAGTGAGGGGTGTGGGGTATATCAGAGTGTTACAGTGAGGGGTGTGTTGGGTATATCAGAGTGTTACAGTGAGGGGTGTGGCGTATATCAGAGTGTTACAGTGAGGGGTGTGGGGTATATTTTAGAGTTACAGTGAGGGGTGTGGGGTATATCAGAGTGTTACAGTGAGGGGTGAGGGGTATATCAGAGTGTTACAGTGAGGTGTGCGGGATATATCAGAGTGTTACAGTGACTGGTGTGGGTTATATCAGAGTGTTACAGTGAGGGGTGTTGGGTATATCAGAGTGTTACAGTGAGGGGTGTGGGGTATATCAGAGTGTTACAGTGAGGGGTGTGGGGCATATCAGAGTGTTACAGTGAGGGCTGTGGGGCATATCAGAGTGTGACAGTGAGGGGTGTGGGGTATATCAGAGTGTTACAGTGAGGGGTTTTGGATATATCAGTGTTACAGTGAGGGGTGTGGGGTATATCAGAGTGTTACAGTGAGGGTTGTGGGGTATATCAGAGTGTTCCAGTGAAGGGTGTGGGGTATATCAGTGTCACAGTGAGGGTTGTGGGATATATCAGAGTGTTACAGTGAGGGGTGTGGGGTATATCTGTGTTACAGTGAGGGGTGTGGGATATATCAGAGTGTTGCAGTGAGGGGTGTGGGGTATATCAGAGTGTTACAGTGAGGGGTGTGTGGTATATCAGAGTGTTACATTGAGGGGTGTGGGGTATATCAGAGTGTTACAGTGAGGGGTTTGGGGTATATCAGAGTGTTACATTGAGGAGTGTGGGATATATCAGAGTGTTACAGTGAGGGGTGTGGGGTATATCAGAGTGTTACAGTGAGGGGTGTGGGATATATCAGAGTGTTACAGTGAGGGGTGTGGGGTATATCAAAGTGTTACAGTGAGGGGTGTGGGGTATATCAGAGTGTTACAGTGAGGCGTGTGGGTTATATCAGTGTTACAGTGAGGGGTGTGGGATATATCAGAGTGTTACTGTGAGGGGTGTGGGATATATGAGAGTGTTACAGTGAGGGGTGTGGGAAATATCAGAGTGTTACAGTGAGGGGTGTGGGATATATCAGAGTTTTACAGTGAGGGTTGTGGGATATATCTGAGTGTTACAGTGAGGGGTGTGGGATATATCAGAGTGTTACAGTGAGGGGTATATCAGAGTGTTACAGTGAGGGGTGTGGGGTATATCAGAGTGTTACAGTGAGGGGTGTGTGGTATATCAGAGTGTTACAGTGAGGGGTGTGCGATATATCAGAGTGTTACAGTGAGGGGTGAGGGGTATATCAGAGTGTTATAGTGAGGGGTGTGGGGTATATCAGAGTGTTACAGTGAGGGGTGTGGGATATATCAGAGTTTTACAGTGAGGGGTGTGGGGTATATCAGATTGTTACAGCGAGGGGTGTGAGATATATCAGTGTTACAGTGAGGGGTGTGGGATATAACAGAGTGTTTCAGTGAGTGGTGTGAGGTATATCAGAGTGTTACAGTGAGGGGTGTGGCGTATATCAGTGTTACAGTGAGGGGTGTGGGATATATCAGTGTTTACAGTGAGGGGTGTGGGATATATCAGAATGTTACAGTGAGGGGTGTGTGGTATATCAGAGTGTTATAGTGAGGGGTGTGGGGTTTATCAGTCTGTTACAGGGAGGGGTGTGGGGTATATCAGAGTATTACTGTGAGGGGTGTGTGGAGTATATCAGGGTGTTTCAGTGAGTGGTGTTGGCTATATCAGATTCTTACAGTGAGGAGTGTGGGGTATATCAGATTCTTACAGTGAGGGGTGTGGGGTATTTCAGGTTGTTACAGTGAGAGGTGTGTGGGGTATATCAGGGTGTTACAGTGAGGGGTGTGGCATATATCAGAGTGTTACAGTGAGGGTTCTGGGATATATCAGAGTGTTACAGTGAGGTGTGTGTGCGGTATATCAGAGTGTTACAGTGTGGGATGTGGGATATATCAGAGTGTTACTGTGAGGTGTGTGGGATATATGAGAGTGTTACAGTGAGGGGTGTGGGAAATATCAGAGTGTTACAGTGAGGGGTGTGGGATATATCAGAGTGTTACAGTGAGTGGTGTGGGATATATCAGAGTGTTACAGTGAGGGGTGTGGGATATATCAGAGTGTTACAGGGAGGGGTGTGTGGTATATCTGAGTGTTACTGTGAGGGGTGTTGGGTATATCAGAGTGTTAAAGTGAGAGGTGTGGGGTATATCAGAGTGTTTCAGTGAGCGGTGTGTGTTATATCAGAGTCTTACAGTGAGGGGTGTGGGGTATATCAGAGTTTTACAGTGAGGGGTGTGGACTGTATCAGAGAGTTACAGTGAGGTGTGTGGGGTATATCAGAATGTTACAGTGAGGGGTGTGAGATAGATCAGAGTGGTACAGTGAAGGGTGGGGGTTATATCTGAGTCACAGTGAGGGTTTTGGGATATATCAGAGTGTTACAGTGAGAGCTGTGGGGTTATCAGAGTGTTACAGTCAATGGTGTGGGGTATATCAGAGTGTTACAGTGAGGGGTGTGGGATATATCAGAGTGTTACAGTGAGGGTTGTGGGGTATATCAGAGTGTTACAGTGAGAGGTGTGGGGTATATCAGAGTGTTACAGTGAGGGGTGCGGGGTATATCAGATTATTACAGTGAGGGGTGTGGGGTATATCAGAGTTTTACAGTGAGGGGTGTGGGGTATATCAGAGTGTTACAGTGAGGGGTGTGTGGGGTATATCAGAGTGTTACAGTGAGGGGTGTGGGGTATATCATAGTATTACAGTGAGTGGTGTGTGGGGTATATCAGAGTGTTACAGTGTGGGGTGTGTGGTATATCAGAGTGTTACAGTGAGTGGTGTGGGGTTTATCAGAGTATTACAGTGAGTGTTGAGTGGGGTATATCAGAGTGTTACAGTCAGGGGTGTGGGGTATATCAGAGTGTTACAGTGAGGGGTGTGTGGGGTATATCAAAGTGTTACAGTGACGGGTGTGGGGTATATCTGAGTGTTACAGTGTGGGGTGTGGGGTATATCAGAGTGTTACAGTGAGGGGTGTGGGGTATATCAGAGTGTTACAGTGAGGGGTGTGGGATATATCAGAGTGTTACAGTGAGGGGTGTGGGGTATATCAGAGTGTTACAGTGAGGGGTGTGTTGGGTATATCAGAGTGTTACAGTGAGGGGTGTGGCGTATATCAGAGTGTTACAGTGAGGGGTGTGGGGTATATTTCAGAGTTAAAGTGAGGGGTGTGGGGTATATCAGAGTGTTACAGTGAGGGGTGTGGGGTATATCAGAGTGTTACAGTGAGGTGTGCGGGATATATCAGAGTGTTACAGAGACTGGTGTGGGGTATATCAGAGTGTTACAGTGAGGGGTGTTGGGTATATCAGAGTGTTACAGTGAGGGGTGTGGGGTTTATCAGAGTGTTACAGTGAGGGGTGTGGGGTATATCAGAGTGTTACAGTGAGGGGTGTGGGGTATATCAGAGTGTTACAGTGAGGGCTGTGGGGTATTTCAGAGTGTTACAGTGAGGGGTGTGGGGTATATCAGTGTTGCAGTGAGGGGTTTTGGATATATCAGTGTTACAGTGAGGGGTGTGGGGTATATCAGAGTGTTTCAGTGAGGGGTGTGGGGTATATCCGAGTGTTACAGTGAGGGGTGTGGGGTATATCAGTGTCACAGTGAGGGTTGTGGGATGTATCAGAGTGTTACAGTGAGGGGTGTGGGGTATATCTGTGTTACAGTGAGGGGTGTGGGATATATCAGAGTGTTGCAATGAGGGGTGTGGGGTATATCAGAGTTTTACAGTGAGGGGTGTGTGGTATATCAGTGTGTTACATTGAGGGGTGTGGGGTATAACAGAGTGTTACAGTGAGGGGTGTGGAGTATATCAGAGTGTTACAGTGAGGAGTGTGGGATATATCAGAGTGTTACACTGATGGGTGTGGGGTAGATCAGAGTGTTACAGTGAGGGGTGTCGGGTATATCAGAGTGTTACAGTGAGGGGTTAGGGATATATCAGAGTGTTACAGTGAGGGGTGTGGGGTATATCAGAGTGTTACAGTGAGGGGTGTGGGGTATATCAGAGTGTTTCAGTGAGGCGTGTGGGTTATATCAGTGTTACAGTGAGGGGTGTGGGGTATATCAGAGTGTTACAGTGAGGGGTGTGGGATATATCAGTGTGTTACAGTGAGGGTTGTGGGGTATATCAGAGTGTTACAGTGAGGAGTGCGGGGTATATCAGAGTTTTACAGTGAGGGGTGTGGGGTATATCACAGTGTTACAGTCAGGGGTGTGGGGTATATCAGAGTGTTACAGTGAGTGGTGTGTGGCATATCAGAGTGTTGCAGTGAGGGTTGTGGCGTATATCAGAGTTTTATAGTGAGGGGTGTGGGGTATAACAGAGTGTTACAGTGAGGTGTGTGGGATATATCAGTGTTGCAGTGAGGGGTGTGGGATATATCAGAGTGTTACAGTGTGGGGTGTGTGGTATATCAGAGTGTTACATTGAGGGGTGTGGGGTATATCAGAGTATTACAGTGAGTGGTGTGTGGGGTATATCAGAGTGTTACAGTGCGGGGTGTGGGGTATATCAGAGTGTTACAGTGAGGGGTGTGTGGGGTATATCAGAGTGTTACAGTGTGGGGTGTGTGGTATATCAGAGTGTTACAGTGAGTGGTGTGGGGTATATCAGAGTATTACAGTGAGTGGTGTGTGGGGTATATCAGAGTGTCACAGTGAGGGGTGTGGGGTATATCAGAGTGTTACAGTGAGGGGTGTGTGGGGTTTATCAGAGTGTTACAGTGACGGGTGTGGGGTATATCAGAGTGTTACAGTGAGGGGTGTGGGGTATATCAGAGTGTTACAGTGAGGGGTGTGGGGTATATCAGAGTGTTACAGTGAGGGGTGTGGGATATATCAGAGTGTTACAGTGAGGGGTGTGGGGTATATCAGAGTGTTACAGTGAGGGGTGTGTTGGGTATATCAGAGTGTTACAGTGAGGGGTGTGGCGTATATCAGAGTGTTACAGTGAGGGGTGTGGGGTATATTTTAGAGTTACAGTGAGGGGTGTGGGGTATATCAGAGTGTTACAGTGAGGGGTGAGGGGTATATCAGAGTGTTACAGTGAGGTGTGCGGGATATATCAGAGTGTTACAGTGACTGGTGTGGGTTATATCAGAGTGTTACAGTGAGGGGTGTTGGGTATATCAGAGTGTTACAGTGAGGGGTGTGGGGTATATCAGAGTGTTACAGTGAGGGGTGTGGGGCATATCAGAGTGTTACAGTGAGGGCTGTGGGGCATATCAGAGTGTGACAGTGAGGGGTGTGGGGTATATCAGAGTGTTACAGTGAGGGGTTTTGGATATATCAGTGTTACAGTGAGGGGTGTGGGGTATATCAGAGTGTTACAGTGAGGGTTGTGGGGTATATCAGAGTGTTACAGTGAAGGGTGTGGGGTATATCAGTGTCACAGTGAGGGTTGTGGGATATATCAGAGTGTTACAGTGAGGGGTGTGGGGTATATCTGTGTTACAGTGAGGGGTGTGGGATATATCAGAGTGTTGCAGTGAGGGGTGTGGGGTATATCAGAGTGTTACAGTGAGGGGTGTGTGGTATATCAGAGTGTTACATTGAGGGGTGTGGGGTATATCAGAGTGTTACAGTGAGGGGTTTGGGGTATATCAGAGTGTTACAGTGAGGAGTGTGGGATATATCAGAGTGTTACAGTGAGGGGTGTGGGGTATATCAGAGTGTTACAGTGAGGGGTGTGGGATATATCAGAGTGTTACAGTGAGGGGTGTGGGGTATATCAAAGTGTTACAGTGAGGGGTGTGGGGTATATCAGAGTGTTACAGTGAGGCGTGTGGGTTATATCAGTGTTACAGTGAGGGGTGTGGGATATATCAGAGTGTTACTGTGAGGGGTGTGGGATATATGAGAGTGTTACAGTGAGGGGTGTGGGAAATATCAGAGTGTTACAGTGAGGGGTGTGGGATATATCAGAGTTTTACAGTGAGGGTTGTGGGATATATCTGAGTGTTACAGTGAGGGGTGTGGGATATATCAGAGTGTTACAGTGAGGGGTATATCAGAGTGTTACAGTGAGGGGTGTGGGGTATATCAGAGTGTTACAGTGAGGGGTGTGTGGTATATCAGAGTGTTACAGTGAGGGGTGTGCGATATATCAGAGTGTTACAGTGAGGGGTGAGGGGTATATCAGAGTGTTATAGTGAGGGGTGTGGGGTATATCAGAGTGTTACAGTGAGGGGTGTGGGATATATCAGAGTTTTACAGTGAGGGGTGTGGGGTATATCAGATTGTTACAGCGAGGGGTGTGAGATATATCAGTGTTACAGTGAGGGGTGTGGGATATAACAGAGTGTTTCAGTGAGTGGTGTGAGGTATATCAGAGTGTTACAGTGAGGGGTGTGGCGTATATCAGTGTTACAGTGAGGGGTGTGGGATATATCAGTGTTTACAGTGAGGGGTGTGGGATATATCAGAATGTTACAGTGAGGGGTGTGTGGTATATCAGAGTGTTATAGTGAGGGGTGTGGGGTTTATCAGTCTGTTACAGGGAGGGGTGTGGGGTATATCAGAGTATTACTGTGAGGGGTGTGTGGAGTATATCAGGGTGTTTCAGTGAGTGGTGTTGGCTATATCAGATTCTTACAGTGAGGAGTGTGGGGTATATCAGATTCTTACAGTGAGGGGTGTGGGGTATTTCAGGTTGTTACAGTGAGAGGTGTGTGGGGTATATCAGGGTGTTACAGTGAGGGGTGTGGCATATATCAGAGTGTTACAGTGAGGGGTCTGGGATATATCAGAGTGTTACAGTGAGGTGTGTGTGCGGTATATCAGAGTGTTACAGTGTGGGATGTGGGATATATCAGAGTGTTACTGTGAGGTGTGTGGGATATATGAGAGTGTTACAGTGAGGGGTGTGGGAAATATCAGAGTGTTACAGTGAGGGGTGTGGGATATATCAGAGTGTTACAGTGAGTGGTGTGGGATATATCAGAGTGTTACAGTGAGGGGTGTGGGATATATCAGAGTGTTACAGGGAGGGGTGTGTGGTATATCTGAGTGTTACTGTGAGGGGTGTTGGGTATATCAGAGTGTTAAAGTGAGAGGTGTGGGGTATATCAGAGTTTTTCAGTGAGCGGTGTGTGTTATATCAGAGTCTTACAGTGAGGGGTGTGGGGTATATCAGAGTTTTACAGTGAGGGGTGTGGACTGTATCAGAGAGTTACAGTGAGGTGTGTGGGGTACATCAGAGTGTTACAGTGAGGGGTGTGGGGTATATCAGAGTGTTAAAGTGAGAGGTGTGGGCTATATCAGACTGTTACAGTAAGGGGTGTGGGGTATATCAGTGTGTTACAGTGAGGGGTGTGGGGTATATCAGAGTGTTACAGTGAGGCGTGTGGGATATATCAGAGTTTTACAGTGAGGGGTGTGGGATACATCAGAGTGTTACAGTGAGGAGTGTTGGTTATATCAGAGTGTTACAGTGAAGGGTGTGGGATACATCAGAGTGTTACAGTGAGGGGTGTGTGCGGTATATCCGAGTGTTACAGTGTGGGGTGTGGGATATATCAGAGTGTTACAGTGAGGGGTGTGGGGTATATCAGAGTGTTACAGTGAGGGGTGTGGGGTACATCTGATTGTTACAGTGAGGGGTGTGGGATATATCAGAGTGTTACAGTGAGGGGTGAGGGGTATATCAGAGTGTTACAATGAGGGGTGTGGGATATATCAGAGTGTTACAGTGAGGGGTGTGGGATATATCAGAGTGTTACAGTGAGGGGTGTGGGATATATCTGAGTGTTACAGTGAGGTGTGTGGGATATATCAGAGTGTTACAGTGAGGGGTGTGGGATATATCAGAGTGTTACAGTGAATGGTGTGTGGTATATCAGAGTGTTAAAATGAGCGGTGTGGGGTATATCAGAGTGTTACAGTGAGGTGTGTGGGGTATATCAGATTCTTACAGTGAGGAGTGTGGGGTATATCAGAGTGTTACAGTGAGGGGCATGGGGTATATCAGTGTGTTACAGTGAGGTGTGTGGGGTGTATCAGAGTGTTACAGTGATGGGTGTGGGGTATATCAGAGTGTTACAGTGAGGGGTTTGGGGTATATCAGAGTGTTACAGTGAGGTGTGTGCGGTATATCAGTGTGTTACAGTGAGGTGTGTGGGGTGTATCAGAGTGTTACAGTGAGGGGTGTGGGGTATATCAGGGTGTTACAGTGAGGGGTGTGGGGTATATCAGAGTGTTACTTTGTGGGGTGTGGAGTGTATCAGAGAGTTACAGTGAGGGGTGTGGGCTACATCAGAGTGTTACAGTGAGGGGTGTGGGGTATATCAGAGTGTTACAGTGAGGGGTGTGGGATATATCAGAGTGTTACAGTGAGGGGTGTGGGGTATATCAGAGTGTTACAGTGAGGGGTGTGGGGTATATCAGAGTGTTACTTTGTGGGGTGTGGAGTGTATCAGAGAGTTACAGTGAGGGGTGTGGGGAATATCAGAGTGTTACAGTGAGAGGTGTGGGGTATATCAGACTGTTACTGTAAGGGGTGTGGGGTATATCAGTGTGTTAAAGTGAGGGGTGTGGGGTATATCAGAGTGTTACAGTGAGGGGTGTGGGATATATCAGAGTGTTACAGTGAGGGGTGTGGGATATATCAGAGTGTTACAGTGAGGGGTGTGGGGTATATCAGAGTGTTACAGTGAGGGGTGTGGGGTATATCTGTGTTACAGTGAGGGGTGTGGGGTATATCAGAGTGTTACAGTGAAGGGTGTGGTATATATCAGAGTGTTACAGTGAGGGGTGTGGGGTATATCAGAGTGTTACAGTGAGGGTTGTGGGATATATCAGAGTGTTACAGTGAGGGGTGTGGGGGGTATATCTGTGTTACAGTGAGGGGTGTGGGGTATATCAGAGTGTTACAGTGAGGGGTGTGGTGTACATCAGAGTGTTACAGTGAGGGGTGTGGGGTATATCTGAGTGTTACAGTGAGTGGTGTGGGATATATTGGTGTGTTACAGTGAGGGGTGTTGTGTATATCAGAGTGTTACAGTGAGGGGTGTGGGATATATCAGATTGTTACAGTTAGGGGTGTGGGATATATCAGAGTGTTACAGTGAGGGTTGTGGGGTATATCAGAGTGTTACAGTGAGGGGTGTGTGGGGTATATGAGAGTGTTATAGTGAGGGGTGTGGGATATATCAGAGTGTTACAGTGAGGGGTGTGGGGTATATCAGAGTGTTACAGTGAGGGGTGTGGGGTATATCAGAGTGTTACAGTGAGGGGTGTGGGATATATTGGAGTGTTTCAGTGAGGGGTTTGGGGTAGATCAGAGTGTTACAGTGAGGGGTGTGGGGTATTTCAGAGTGTTACAGTGAGGGGTGTGGGGTATATCAGTGTGTTACAGTGAGGGGTGTGAGGTGTATCAGTGTGTTACAGTGAGGGGTGTGGGGTATATCAGAGTTACAGTGAGGGGAGTGGGATATATCAGTGTTTACAGTGAGGGGTGTGGGATATATCAGAATGTTACAGTGAGGGGTGTGTGGTATATCAGAGTGTTATTGTGAGGGGTGTGGGGTATATCAGTCCGTTACAGGGAGCGGTGTGGGGTATATCAGAGTATTACTGTGAGGGGTGTGTGGAGTATATCAGGGTGTTACAGTGAGTGGTGTTGGGTATATCAGATTCTTACAGTGAGGAGTGTGGGGTATATCAGATTCTTACAGTGAGGGGTGTGGGGTATTTCAGGGTGTTACAGTGAGAGGTGTGTGGGGTATATCAGGGTGTTACAGTGAGGGGTGTGGCATATATCAGAGTGTTACAGTGAGGGGTCTGGGATATATCAGAGTGTTGCAGTGAGGGGTGTGTGCGGTATATCAGAGTGTTACAGTGTGGGATGTGGGATATATCAGAGTGTTACAGTGAGGGGTGTGGGATATATCAGAGTGTTACTCTGAGGTGTGTGGGATATATGAGAGTGTTACAGTGAGGGGTGTGGGAAATATCAGAGTGTTACAGTGAGGGGTGTGGGATATATCAGAGTGTTACAGTGAGGTGTGTCGGATATACCAGAGTGTGGCAGTGAGGGGTGTGGGATATATCAGAGTGTTACAGTGAGGGGTGTGGGATATATCAGAGTGTTACAGGGAGGGGTGTGTGGTATATCTGAGTGTTACTGTGAGGGGTGTTGGGTATATCAGAGTGTTAAAGTGAGAGGTGTGGGGTATATCAGAGTGTTTCAGTGAGCGGTGTGGGGTATATCAGAGTCTTACAGTGGGGGTGTGGGGTATATCAGAGTTTTACAGTGAGGGGTGTGGACTGTATCAGAGAGTTACAGTGAGGGGTGTGGGGTACATCAGAGTGTTACAGTGAGGGGTGTGGAGTATATCAGAGTGTTACAGTGAGAGGTGTGGGGTATATCAGATTGTTACAGTAAGGGGAGTCGGGTATATCAGTGTGTTACAGTGAGGGGTGTGGGGTATATCAGAGTGTTACAGTGAGGCGTGTGGGATATATCAGAGTTTTACAGTGAGGGGTGTGGGATATATCAGAGTGTTACAGTGAGGGGTGTGGGGTATATCAGAGTGTTACAGTGAGGTGTGTGGGATATATCAGAGTGTTTCAGTGAGGGGTGTGGGGTATATCAGAGTGTTACAGTGAGGGGTGTAGGATATATCAGAGTGTTACAGTGAGGGGTGTGGGGTATATCAGAGTGTTACAGTGAGGGGTGTGGGGTATATCAGAGTGTTACAGTGAGGGGTGTGGGGTATATCAGAGAGTTACATTGAGGCGTGTGGGGTATATCAGAGTGTTACAGTGAGGGGTGTGGGGTATATCAGAGTGTTAAAGTGAGGGGTGTGGGGTACATCAGAGTGTTACAGTGAGGAGTGTGGGTTATATCAGAGTGTTACAGTGAAGGGTGTGGGATATATCAGAGTGTTACCGTGAGGGGTGTGTGCGGTATATCCGAGTGTTAAAGTGTGGGGTGTGGGATATATCAGAGTGTTACAGTGAGGGGTGTCGGGTATATCAGAGTGTTACAGTGAGCGGTGTGGGGTACATCAGATTGTTACAGTGAGGGGTGTGGGATATATCAGAGTGTTACAGTGAGGGGTGTGGCGTATATCAGAGTGTTACAATGAGGGGTGTGGGATATATCAGAGTGTTACAGTGAGGGGTGTGGGATATATCAGAGTGTTACAGTGAGGGGTGTGGGATATATCAGAGTGTTACAGTGAATGGTGTGTGGTATATCAGAGTGTTAAAGTGAGCGGTGTGGGGTATATTAGAGTGTTACAGTGAGGGGTGTGGGGTGTATCAGATTCTTACAGTGAGGAGTGTGGGGTATATCAGAGTGTTACAGTGAGGGGCATGGGGTATATCAGTGTGTTACAGTGAGGTGTGTGGGGTGTATCAGAGTGTTACAGTGATGGGTGTGGGGTATATCAGAGTGTTACAGTGAGGGGCGTGGAGTATATCAGAGTGTTACAGTGAGGTGTGTGGGGTATATCAGTGTGTTACAGTGAGGTGTGTGGGGTGTATCAGAGTGTTACAGTGAGGGGTGTGGGGTATATCAGAGTGTTACAGTGAGGGGTGTGTGGTATATCAGAGTGTTACGTTGTGGGGTGTGGAGTGTATCAGAGAGTTACAGTGAGGGGTGTGGGGTACATCAGAGTGTTACAGTGAGGGGTGTGCGGTATATCAGAGTGTTACAGTGAGGGTGTGGGATATTTCTGAGTGTTACAGTGAGGGGTGTGGGGTATTTCAGAGTGTTACAGTGAGAGGTGTGGGGTATATCAGACTGTTACTGTAAGAGGTGTGGGGTATATCAGTGTGTTACAGTGAGGGGTGTGGGGTATATCAGAGTGTTACAGTGATGGGTGTGGGATATATCAGAGCGTTACAGTGAGGGGTGTGGGATATATCAGAGTATTACAGTGAGGGGTGTGGGATATATCAGAGTGTTACAGTGAGGGGTGTGGGGTATATCTCTGTTACAGTGAGGGGTGTGGGGTATATCAGAGTGTTACAGTGAAGGGTGTGGTATATATCAGAGTGTTACAGTGAGGGGTGTGGGGTATATCAGAGTGTTACAGTGAGGGTTGTGGGATATATCAGAGTGTTACAGTGAGGGGTGTGGGGGTATATCAGTGTTACAGTGAGGGGTGTGGGGTATGTCAGACTGTTACAGTGAGGGGTGTGGTGTATATCAGAGTGTTACAGTGAGGGGTGTTGTGTATATCTGAGTGTTACAGTGAGTGGTGTGGGATATATTAGTGTGTTACAGTGAGGGGTGTTGTGTATATCAGAGTGTAACAGTGAGGGGTGTGGGATATATCAGATTGTTACAGTTAGGGGTGTGGGATATATCAGAGTGTTACAGTGAGGGGTGTGGGGTATATCAGAGTGTTACAGTGAGGGGTGTGGGATATATCAGAGTGTTACAGTGAGGGGTGTGGGGTATATCACAGTGTTACAGTGAGTGGTGTGGGGTATATCAGAGTGTTACAGTGTGGGGTGTGGGATATATTAGAGTGTTACAGTGAGGGGTGTGGGGTATATCAGAGTGTTACAGTGAAGGGTGTGGGGTATTTCAGAGTGTTACAGTGAGGGGTGAGGGGTATATCAGAGTGTTACAATGAGGGGTGTGGGGTGTATCAGTGTGTTACAGTGAGGGGTGTAGGGTATATCAGTGTGTTACAGTGAGGTGACTGGGATATATCAGAGTGTTACAGTGAGGGGTGTGGGGTATATCAGACTCTTAAAGTGAGTGGTTTGGGGTATATCAGAGTGTAACAGTGAGGGGTGTGGTGTATATCAGAGTCTTACAGTGAGGGGCGTTGGGTATATCAGAGTGTTACAGTGAGGGGTGTGCGATATATCAGAGTGTTACAGTGAGGGGTGTTGGGTATATCAGAGTGTTACAGTGAGGGGTGTTGGATATATCAGAGTGTTACAGTGAGGGGTGTGGGATATATCAGAGTATTACAGTGATGGGTGTGGTATATATCAGAGTGTTACAGTGAGGGGTGCGGGGTATATCAGAGTGTTACAGTGAGGGGTGTGGGATATATCAGACTGTTACAGTGAGGGGTGTGGGGTATATCAGAATGTTACAGTGAGGGGTGTGAGATAGATCAGAGTGGTACAGTGAAGGGTGGGGGTTATATCTGAGTCACAGTGAGGGTTGTGGGATATATCAGAGTGTTACAGTGAGAGCAGTGGGGTATATCAGTGTTACAGTGAGGGGTGTGGGGTATATCGGAGTGTTACAGTGAGGGGTGTGGGATGTATCAGAGTGTTACAGTGAGAGGTGTGGGGTATATCAGAGTGTTACAGTGAGGGGTGTGGTATATATCAGAGTGTTACAGTGAGGGGTGCGGGGTATATCAGATTGTTACAGTGAGGGGTGTGGGGTATATCAGAGTTTTACTGTGAGGGGTGTGGGGTATATCAGTGTTACAGTGAGGGGTGTGGGATATATCAGTGTTTACAGTGAGTGGTGTGGGATATACCAGAGTGTTACAGTGAGGGGTGTGGGATATATCAGAGTATTACAGTGAGGGGTGTGGGTTATATCAGAGTGTTACAGTAAGCGGTGTGGGGTATATGAGAGTATTACAGTGAGGGCTGTGTGGGGTATATCAGAGTGTTACAGTGAGGGGTGTGGGGTATATCAGAGTGTTACAGTGAGGGGTGTGGGGTATATCAGAGTGTTACAGTGAGGGGTGTGGGGTAGATCAGAGTGTTACAGTGAGGGGTGTGGGGTATATCAGAGTGTTACAGTGAGGGGTGTGGGGCATATCAGAGTGTTACAGTGAGGGGTGTGGGGTATATCAGAGTGTTACAGTGAGGGGTGTGGGGGATATCAGAGTGTTACAGTGAGGGGTGTGGGGTATATCATAGTGTTACAGTGAGGGGTGTGGGGTATATCAGAGTGTTACAGTGAGGGGTGTGGGGTATATCAGAGTGTTACAGTGAGGAGTGTGGGATATATCAGAGTGTTACAGTGAGGGGTGTGGCCTATATCAGAGTGTTACAGTGAGGGGTGTGGGGTATATCAGAGTGTTACAGTGCGGGGTGTGGTGTATTTCAGTGTGTTACAGTGAGGGGTGTGGGGTATATCAGAGTGTTACAGTGAGGGGTGTGTGTGGTATATCAGGGTGTTACATTGAGGTGTGTGGGGTATATCAGAGTGTTACAGTGAGGGGTGTGTGGGGTATATCAGGGTGTTACAGTGAGGGGTGTGTGTGGTATATCAGGGTGTTACAGTGAGGTGTGTGGGATATGTCAGAGTGTTACAGTGAGCGGTGTGGGATATATCAGAGTGTTATAGTGAGGGGTGTGGTATATATCAGAGTGTTACAGTGAGGGGTGTGTGGGGTATATCAGAGTGTTACAGTGAGGGGTGTGGGATATATCAGAGTGTTACAGTGAGGGGTGTGGGATATATCAGAGTGTTACTGTGAGGGGTGTGGGGTATATCAAAGTGTTACTGTGAGGGGTGTGAGGTATATCAGAGTGTTACAGTGAAGGGTGGGGGGTATATCAGAGTGTTACAGTGAAGGGGGTGGGTATATCAGAGTGTTACAGTGAGGAGTGCGGGGTATATCAGAGTTTTACAGTGAGGGGTGTGGGGTATATCAGAGTATTACAGTCAAGGGTGTGATATAGATCAGAGTGTTACAGTGAGTGGTGTGTGGTATATCAGAGTGTTGCAGTGAGGGTTGCGGCGTATATCAGAGTGTTACAGTGAGGGGTGTGGGGTATAACAGAGTGTTACAGTGAGGGGTGTTGGATATATCAGTGTTACAGTGAGGGGTGTGGGATATATCAGAGTGTTACAGTGTGGGGTGTGTGGTATATCAGAGTGTTACATTGAGGGGTGTGGGGTATATCAGAGTGTTACAGTGAGTGGTGTGTGAGGTATATCAGAGTGTTACAGTGCGGGGTGTGGGGTATATCAGAGTGTTACAGTGAGGGGTGTGTGGGGTATATCAGAGTGTTACAGTGAGGGGTGTGCGGTATATCAGAGTATTACAGTGAGTGGTGTGTGGGGTATATCAGAGTGTTACAGTGTGGGGTGTGTGGTATATCAGAGTGTTACAGTGAGTGGTGTGGGGTATATCAGAGTATTACAGTGAGTGGTGTGTGGGGTATATCAGAGTGTTGCAGTGAGGGGTGTGGGGTATATCAGAGTGTTACAGTGAGGGGTGTGTGGGGTATATCAGAGTGTTACAGTGACGGGTGTGGGGTATATCAGAGTGTTACAGTGAGGGGTGTGGGGTATATCAGAGTGTTACAGTGAGGGGTGTGGGGTATATCAGAGTGTTACAGTGAGGGGTGTGGGATATATCAGAGTGTTACAGTGAGGGCTGTGGGGTATATCAGAGTGTTACAGTGAGGGGTGTGTGGGGTATATCAGAGTGTTACAGTGAGGGGTGTGGCGTATATCAGAGTGTTACAGTGAGGGGTGTGGGGTATATTTTAGAGCTACAGTGAGGGGTGTGGGGTATATCAGTGTGTTACAGTGAGGGGTGTGGGGTATATCAGAGTGTTACAGTGAGGTGTGCGGGATATATCAGAGTGTTACAGTGACTGGTGTGGGGTATATCAGAGTGTTACAGTGAGGGGTGTTGGGTATATCAGAGTGTTACAGTGAGCGGTGTGGGGTATATCAGAGTGTTACAGTGAGGGGTGTGGGGTATATCAGAGTGTTACAGTGAGGGGTGTGGGGTATATCAGAGTGTTACAGTGAGGGGTGTGGGGTGTATCAGAGTGTTACAGTGAGGGGTGTGGGGTATATCAGAGTGTTACAGTGAGGGGTGTGGAGTATATCAGAGTGTTACAGTGAGGGCTGTGGGGTATTTCAGAGTGTTACAGTGAGGGGTGTGGGGTATATCAGAGTGTTACAGTGAGGGGTTTTGGATATATCAGTGTTACAGTGAGGGGTGTGGGATATATCAGAGTGTTACAGTGAGGGTTGTGGGATATATCAGATTGTTACAGTGAGGGGTGTGGGGTATATCTGTGTTACAGTGAGGGGTGTGGGATATATCAGAGTGTTGCAGTTAGGGGTGTGGGGTATATCAGAGTTTTACAGTGAGGGGTGTGTGGTATATCAGAGTGTTACATTGAGGGGTGTGGGATATATCAGAGTGTTACAGTGAGGAGTGTGGGATATATCAGAGTGTTACAGTGAGGGGTGTGGGGTATATCAGAGTGTTACAGTGAGGGGTGTGGGGTATATCAGAGTGTTACAGTGAGGAGTGTGGGATATATCAGAGTGTTACAGTGATGGGTGTGGGGTATATCAGTGTGTTACAGTGAGGGGTGTCGGGTATATCAGAGTGTTACAGTGAGGGGTTAGGGATATATCAGAGTGTTACAGTGAGGGGTGTGGTGTATATCAGAGTGTTACAGTGAGGGGTGTGGGGTATATCAGAGTGTTTCAGTGAGGCGTGTGGGTTATATCAGTGTTACAGTGAGGGGTGTGGGGTATATCAGAGTGTTACAGTGAGGGGTGTGGGATATATCAGAGTGTTACAGTGAGGGTTGTGGGGTATATCAGAGTGTTACAGTGAGGAGTGCGGGGTATATCAGAGTTTTACAGTGAGGGGTGTGGGGTATATCAGAGTGTTACAGTCAGGGGTGTGGGATATATCAGAGTGTTACAGTGAGTGGTGTGTGGTATATCAGAGTGTTGCAGTGAGGGTTGTGGCGTATATCAGAGTGTTACAGTGAGGGGTGTGGGGTATAACAGAGTGTTACAGTGAGGTGTGTGGGATATATCAGTGTTACAGTGAGGCGTGTGTGGTATATCAGAGTGTTACATTGAGGGGTGTGGGGTATATCAGAGTATTACAGTGAGTGGTGTGTGGGGTATATCATAGTGTTACAGTGCGTGGTGTGGGGTATATCAGAGTGTTACAGTGAGGGGTGTGTGGGGTATATCAGAGTGTTACAGTGAGGGGTGTGGGGTATATCAGAGTATTACAGTGAGTGGTGTGTGGGGTATATCAGAGTGTTACAGTGTGGGGTGTGTGGGGTATATCAGAGTGTTACAGTGCGTGGTGTGGGGTATATCAGAGTGTTACAGTGAGGGGTGTGTGGGGTATATCAGAGTGTTACAGTGAGGGCTGTGGGGTATTTCAGAGTGTTACAGTGAGGGGTGTGGGGTATATCAGAGTGTTACAGTGAGGGGTTTTGGATATATCAGTGTTACAGTGAGGGGTGTGGGATATATCAGAGTGTTACAGTGAGGGCTGTGGGGTATTTCAGAGTGTTACAGTGAGGGGTGTGGGGTATATCAGAGTGTTACAGTGAGGGGTTTTGGATATATCAGTGTTACAGTGAGGGGTGTGGGGTATATCAGAGTGTTACAGTGAGGGGTGTGGGGTATATCAGAGTGTTACAGTGAGGGGTTTGGGGTATATCAGTGTCACAGTGAGGGTTGTGGGATATATCAGATTGTTACAGTGAGGGGTGTGGGGTATATCTGTGTTACAGTGAGGGGTGTGGGATATATCAGAGTGTTGCAGTTAGGGGTGTGGGGTATATCAGAGTTTTACAGTGAGGGGTGTGTGGTATATCAGAGTGTTACATTGAGGGGTGTGGGATATATCAGAGTGTTACAGTGAGGAGTGTGGGATATATCAGAGTGTTACAGTGAGGGGTGTGGGGTATATCAGAGTGTTACAGTGAGGGGTGTGGGGTATATCAGAGTGTTACAGTGAGGAGTGTGGGATATATCAGAGTGTTACAGTGATGGGTGTGGGGTATATCAGTGTGTTACAGTGAGGGGTGTCGGGTATATCAGAGTGTTACAGTGAGGGGTTAGGGATATATCAGAGTGTTACAGTGAGGGGTGTGGGGTATATCAGAGTGTTACAGTGAGGGGTGTGGGGTATATCAGCGTGTTTCAGTGAGGCGTGTGGGTTATATCATTGTTACAGTGAGGGGTGTGGGGTATATCAGAGTGTTACAGTGAGGGGTGTGGGATATATCAGAGTGTTACAGTGAGGGTTGTGGGGTATATCAGAGTGTTACAGTGAGGAGTGCGGGGTATATCAGAGTTTTACAGTGAGGGGTGTGGGGTATTTCAGAGTGTTACAGTCAGGGGTGTGGGATATATCAGAGTTTTACAGTGAGTGGTGTGTGGTATATCAGAGTGTTGCAGTGAGGGTTGTGGCGTATATCAGAGTGTTACAGTGAGGGGTGTGGGGTATAACAGAGTGTTACAGTGAGGTGTGTGGGACATATCAGTGTTACAGTGAGGCGTGTGTGGTATATCAGAGTGTTACATTGAGGGGTGTGGGGTATATCAGAGTATTACAGTGAGTGGTGTGTGGGGTATATCAGAGTGTTACAGTGCGTGGTGTGGGGTATATCAGAGTGTTACAGTGAGGGGTGTGTGGGGTATATCAGAGTGTTACAGTGAGGGGTGTGGGGTATACCAGAGTATTACAGTGAGTGGTGTGTGGGGTATATCAGAGTGTTACAGTGTGGGGTGTCTGGTATATCAGAGTGTTACAGTGAGTGGTGTGGGGTATATCAGAGTATTACAGTGAGTGGTGTGTGGGGTATATCAGAGTGTTACAGTGAGGGGTGTGGGGTATATCAGAGTGTTACAGTGAGGGGTGTGTGGGGTATATCAGAGTGTTACAGTGACGGGTATGGTTATATCAGAGTGTTACAGTGAGGGGTGTGGGGTATATCAGAGTGTTACAGTGAGGGGTGTGGGGTATATCAGAGTGTTACAGTGAGGGGTGTGGGATATATCAGAGTGTTACAGTGAGGGGTGTCGGGTATATCAGAGTGTTACAGTGAGGGGTGTGTTGGGTATATCAGAGTGTTACAGTGAGGGGTGTGGCGTATATCAGAGTGTTACAGTGAGGGGTGTGGGTTATATTTTAGAGTTACAGTGAGGGGTGTGGGGTATATCAGAGTGTTACAGTGAGGGGTGTGGGGTATATCAGAGTGTTACAGTGAGGTGTGCGGGATATATCAGAGTTTTACAGTGACTGGTGTGGGGTATATCAGAGTGTTACAGTGAGGGGTGTTGGGTATATCAGAGTGTTACAGTGAGGGGTGAGGGGTATATCAGAGTGTTACAGTGAGGGGTGTAGGGTATATCACAGTGTTACAGTGAGGGGTGTGGGGCATATCAGAGTGTTACAGTGAGGGCTGTGGGGCATATCAGAGTGTTACAGTGAGGGGTGTGGGGTATATCAGAGTGTTACAGTGAGGGGTTTTGGATATATCAGTGTTACAGTGAGGGGTGTGGGGTATATCAGAGTGTTACAGTGAGGGGTGTTGGGTATATCAGAGTGTTACAGTGAGGGGTGTGGGTTATATCAGTGTCACAGTGAGGGTTGTGGGATATATCAGCGTGTTACAGTGAGGGGTGTGGGGTATATCTGTGTTACAGTGAGGGGTGTGGGATATATCAGAGTGTTGCAGTCAGGGGTGTGGGTTATATCAGAGTGTTACAGTGAGGGGTGTGGGGTATATCAGAGTGTTACATTGAGGGGTGTGGGGTATATCAGAGTGTTACAGTGAGGGGTGTGGGGTATATCAGAGTGTTACAGTGAGGAGTGTGGGATATATCAGAGTGTTACAGTGATGGGTGTGGGGTATATCAGAGTGTTACAGTGAGGGGTGTGGGGTATATCAGAGTGTTACAGTGAGGGGTGTGGGATATATCAGAGTGTTACAGTGAGGGGTGTGGGGTATATCAGAGTGTTACAGTGAGGGGTGTGGGGTATATCATAGTGTTACAGTGAGGCGTGTGGGTTATATCAGTGTTACAGTGAGGGGTGTGGGATATATCAGAGTGTTACTGTGAGGGGTGTGGGATATATGAGAGTGTTACAGTGAGGGGTGTTTGAAATATCAGAGTGTTACAGTGAGGGGTGTGGGATATATCAGAGTGTTACAGTGAGGGGTGTGGGATATATCAGAGTGTTACAGTGAGGGGTGTGGGATATATCAGAGTGTTACAGTGAGGGGTATATCAGAGTGTTACAGTGAGGGGTGCGAGGTATATCAGAGTGTTATAGTGAGGGGTGTGGGGTATATCAGAGTGTTACAGTGAGGGGTGTGGGATATATCAGAGTTTTACAGTGAGGGGTGTGGGGTATATCAGAGTGTTACAGCGAGGGGTGTGGGATATATCAGTGTTACAGTGAGGGGTGTGGGATATAACAGAGTGTTACAGTGAGTGGCGTGAGGTATATCAGAGTGTTACAGTGTGGGGTGTGGGGTATATCAGTGTTACAGTGAGGGGTGTGGTATATATCAGTGTTTACAGTGAGGGGTGTGGGATATATCAGAATGTTACAGTGAGGGGTGTGTGGTATATCAGAGTGTTATAGTGAGGGGTGTGGGGTATATCAGTCTGTTACAGGGAGGGGTGTGGGGTATATCAGAGTATTACTGTGAGGGGTGTGTGGAGTATATCAGGGTGTTACAGTGAGTGGTGTTTGGTATATCAGATTCTTACAGTGAGGAGTGTGGGGTATATCAGATTCTTACAGTGAGGGGTGTGGGGTATTTCAGGGTGTTACAGTGAGAGGTGTGGCATATATCAGAGTGTTACAGTGAGGGGTCTGGGATATATCAGAGTGTTACAGTGAGGGGTGTGTGCGGTATATCAGAGTGTTACAGTGTGGGATGTGGGATATATCAGAGTGTTACTGTGAGGTGTGTGGGATAGATGAGAGTGTTACAGTGAGTGGTGTGGGATATATCAGAGTGTTACAGTGAGGGGTGTGGGGTATATCACTGTTACAGTGCGGGGTGTGGGGTATATCAGAGTGTTACTGTGAGGTGTGTGGGATAGATGAGAGTGTTACAGTGAGTGGTGTGGGATATATCAGAGTGTTACAGTGAGGGGTGTGGGATATATCAGAGTGTTACAGTGAGGTGTGTGGGATATATCAGAGTGTTGCAGTGAGTGGTGTGGGATATATCAGAGTGTTACAGTGAGGGGTGTGGGATATATCAGAGTGTTACAGGGAGGGGTGTGTGGTATATCTGAGTGTTACTGTGAGGGGTGTTGGGTATATCAGAGTGTTAAAGTGAGAGGTGTGGGGTATATCAGAGTGTTTCAGTGAGCGGTGTGGGGTATATCAGAGTCTTACAGTGAGGGGTGTGGACTGTATCAGAGAGTTACAGTGAGGGGTGTGGGGTACATCAGAGTGTTACAGTGAGGGGTGTGGGGTATATCAGAGTGTTACAGTGAGAGGTGTGGGCTATATCAGACTGTTACAGTAAGGGGTGTGGGGTATATCAGTGTGTTACAGTGAGGGGTGTGGGGTATATCAGAGTGTTACAGTGAGGCGTGTGGGATATATCAGAGTTTTACAGTGAGGGGTGTGGGATATATCAGAGTGTTACAGTGACGGGTGTGGTGTATATCAGAGTGATACAGTGAGGGGTGTGGGGTATATCAGAGAGTTACATTGAGGGGTGTGGGGTATATCAGAGTGTTACAGTGAGGGGTGTGGGGTATATCAGAGTGTTAAAGTGAGGGGTGTGGGGTACATCAGAGTGTTACAGTGAGGAGTGTGGGTTATATCAGAGTGTTACAGTGAAGGGTGTGGGATATATCAGAGTGTTACAGTGAGGGGTGTGTGCGGTATATCCGAGTGTTACAGTGTGGGGTGTGGGATATATCAGAGTGTTACAGTGAGGGGTGTGGGGTATATCAGAGTGTTACAGTGATGGTTGTGGGGTACATCAGATTGTTACAGTGAGGGGTGTGGGATATATCAGAGTGTTACAGTGAGGGGTGTGGGGTATATCAGAGTGTTACAATGAGGGGTGTGGGATATATCAGAGTGTTACAGTGAGGGGTGTGGGATATATCAGAGTGTTACAGTGAGGGGTGTGGGATATATCTGAGTGTTACAGTGAGGTGTGTGGGATATATCAGAGTGTTACAGTGAGGGGTGTGGGATATATCAGAGTGTTACAGTGAGGGGTGTGGGATATATCAGAGTGTTACAGTGAATGGTGTGTGGTATATCAGAGTGTTTAAATGAGCGGTGTGGGGTATATCAGAGTGTTACAGTGAGGGGTGTGGGGTATATCAGAGTGTTACAGTGAGGGGCATGGGGTATATCAGTGTGTTACAGTGAGGTGTGTGGGGTGTATCAGAGTGTTACAGTGATGGGTGTGGGGTATATCAGAGTGTTACAGTGAGGGGTGTGGGGTATATCAGAGTGTTACAGTGAGGTGTGTGGGGTATATCAGTGTGTTACAGTGAGGTGTGTGGGGTGTATCAGAGTGTTACAGTGAGGGGTGTGGGGTATATCACAGTGTTACAGTGAGGGGTGTGGGGTATATCAGAGTGTTACTTTGTGGGGTGTGGACTGTATCAGAGAGTTACAGTGAGGGGTGTGGGGTACATCAGAGTATTACAGTGAGGGGTGTGGGGTATATCAGAGTGTTACAGTGAGGGGTGTGGGATATATCAGAGTGTTACAGTGAGGGGTGTGGGGTATATCAGAGTGTTACAGTGAGAGGTGTGGGGTATATCAGACTGTTACTGTAAGGGGTGTGGGGTATATCAGTGTGTTACAGTGAGGGGTGTGAGGTATATCAGAGTGTTACAGTGAGGGGTGTGGGATATATCAGAGTGTTACAGTGAGGGGTGTGGGATATATCAGAGTGTTACAGTGAGGGGTGTGGGGTATATCAGAGTGTTACAGTGAGGGGTGTGGGGTATATCTGTGTTACAGTGAGGGGTGTGGGGTATATCAGAGTGTTACAGTGAGCGGTGTGGGGTATATCAGAGTCTTACAGTGAGGGGTGTGGGGTATATCAGAGTTTTACATTGAGGGGTGTGGACTGTATCAGAGAGTTACAGTGAGGGGTGTGGCGTACATCAGAGTGTTACAGTGAGGGGTGTGGGGTATATCAGAGTGTTACAGTGAGAGGTGTGGGGTATATCAGACTGTTACAGTAAGGGGTGTGGGGTATATCAGTGTGTTACAGTGAGGGGTGTGGGGTATATCAGAGTGTTACAGTGAGGCGTGTGGGATATATCAGAGTTTTACAGTGAGGGGTGTGGGATATATCAGAGTGTTACAGTGAGGGGTGTGGGGTATATCAGAGTGTTACAGTGAATGGTGTGTGGTATATCAGAGTGTTAAAGTGAGCGGTGTGGGGTATATCAGAGTGTTACAGTGAGGGGTCTGGGGTATATCAGATTCTTACAGTGAGGAGTGTGGGGTATATCAGAGTGTTACAGTGAGGGGCATGGGGTATATCAGTGTGTTACAGTGAGGTGTGTGGGGTGTATCAGAGTGTTACAGTGATGGGTGTGGGGTATATCAGAGTGTTTCAGTGAGGGGTGTGGTGTATCAGAGTGTTACAGTGAGGTGTGTGGGGTATATCAGTGTGTTACAGTGAGGTGTGTGGGGTGTATCAGAGTGTTACAGTGAGGGGTGTGGGGTATATCAGAGTGTTACAGTGAGGGGTGTGGGGTATATCAGAGTGTTACGTTGTGGGGTGTGGAGTGTATCAGAGAGTTACAGTGAGGGGTGTGGGGTACATCAGAGTGTTACAGTGAGGGGTGTGCGGTATATCAGAGTGTTACAGTGAGGGTGTGGGATATATCAGAGTGTTACAGTGAGGGGTGTGGGGTATATCAGAGTGTTACAGTGAGAGGTGTGGGGTATATCAGACTGTTACTGTAAGAGGTGTGGGGTATATCAGTGTGTTACAGTGAGGGGTGTGGGGTATATCAGAGTGTTACAGTGAGGGGTGTGGGATATATCAGAGTGTTACAGTGAGGGGTGTGGGATATATCAGAGTGTTACAGTGAGGTGTGTGGGGTATATCAGAGTGTTACAGTGAGGGTTGTGGGGTATATCTGTGTTACAGTGACGGGTGTGGGGTATATCAGAGTGTTACAGTGAAGGGTGTGGTATATATCAGAGTGTTACAGTGAGGGGTGTGGGGTATATCAGAGTGTTACAGTGAGGGTTGTGGGATATATCAGAGTGTTACAGTGAGGGGTGTGGGGGGTATATCAGTGTTACAGTGAGGGGTGTGGGGTATATCAGAGTGTTACAGTGAGGGGTGTGGTGTATATCAGAGTGTTACAGTGAGGGGTGTTGTGTATATCTGAGTGTTACAGTGAGTGGTGTGGGATATATTAGTGTGTTACAGTGAGGGGTGTTGTGTATATCAGAGTGTTACAGCGAGGGGTGTGGGATATATCAGATTGTTACAGTTCGGGGTGTGGGATATATCAGAGTGTTACAGTGAGGGGTGTGGGGTATATCAGAGTGTTACAGTGAGGGGTGTGGGATATATCAGAGTGTTACAGTGAGGGGTGTGGGGTATATCAGAGTGTTACAGTGAGGGTTGTGGGGTATATCAGCGTGTTACAGTGAGGGGTGTGGGATATATTATAGTGTTACAGTGAGGGGTTTGGGGTATATCAGAGTGTTACAGTGAGGGGTGTGGGGTTTTTCAGAGTGTTACAGTGAGGGGTGTGGGGTATATCAGAGTGTTACAGTGAGGGGTGTGGGGTGTATCAGTGTGTTACAGTGAGGGGTGTGGGGTATATCAGTGTGTTACAGTGAGGTGAGTGGGATATATCAGAGTGTTACAGTGAGGGGTGTGGGGTATATCAGAGTGTTAAAGTGTGTTGTTTGGGGTATATCAGAGTGTTACAGTGAGGGTTGTGGGGTATATCAGAGTGTTGCTGTGAGGGGTGTGGGATATATCAAAGTGTTACAGTGAGGGGTGTGGGGTATATCAGTGTTACAGTGAGGGGTGTGGGGTATATCAGAGTGTTACAGTGAGGGGTGTGGTGTATATCAGAGTGTTACAGTGAGGGGTGTGGGATATATCAGAGTGTTACAGTGAGGGGTGTGGGGTATATCAGAGTGTTACAGTGAGGGGTGTGGTGTATATCAGAGTGTTACTGTGAGGGGTGTGGGATATATCAGAGTGTTACAGTGAGGGGTGTGGGGTATATCAGAGTGTTACAGTGAGGGGTGTGGGGTGTATCAGTGTGTTACAGTGAGGGGTGTGGGGTATATCAGAGTGTTACAGCGAGAGTTGCGGGGTATATCCGAGGGGTGCGTGTTATATCAGTTTAACACCGATCGCTCTCTATGTTGCAGCAAATGACGGAGGACCAGGCCTCCCTGAAGGCACAGGTGACGTCCCTCCTGGCGGAATTGCAGGAAAGCCAGTCGAGTCTGGAGGTGAAGACCAAGTCCTGCTCGGAGCTGGAGCAGAAGTGAGTCGGAGTCCTCTCTGTCGGTCAGGCTTGTCTCGTGGCCCACCCTGGCGAGGAGGATCCCAGAACCGCTCCCCCCTCCGGCGCTCCTCTGCTCAACCGTCCCTCACAGAGCCAGCGCCGCACGGCGAGCATTCAAACAGGCTGATCGACCGGGGGCGGGGGCGGGAGTGGTGAATCTTAGCAATGTCTGGTTCTAGCCAATCCGGGGTGGTTGCTGAGAAAAGGGGACGTGTCGAACCTTTTCGTCCGACACTCATCAGGAACTTTCGCAAGGCTATCCGTATAAAAGGAAAACAACAATTTACACTGCATGGGAAGAGAGTGCTGATTGGGTTTGGCAGGTGGACTGTCCTGTCAGCTCAATGAGTCATGCGGTGTATGTATTTCAGTGCCAGTGTGAGGCTGGATATGCTGGTCCAACAACTGGCGGTTCCTATCAAACCCCATGTCCCAGACGCAGTTCGCAAGGAGCAGGGTACAGGCTGTACCCAACCAGCCCCTGCTCGCGAAACTCAAAACACAGTGCCCAACATCAGATGTGATTCCGCGATTGGACAACACTTGCTAAACCACCCTCAGTGTGCTAAAAAATTACGCTGACAACCAAAGTTAAGCTTGCCAGTTCGGGCTCGGAGTTTGGTACGTTCGCGTCCACTGGAAGCTACATATATTAGTACACGGAGCCCTGTTCTTTGCGGACAGGAAGGACACGTACACACATTGCGCCTGCTTCAGCCAAACAAAATAAGTGGCAGCCATTCGCTGGCTCATTGCTCATGGGGCAATGTCTTGGCCAATCAGGGCCAAGCTGCCTGGTTTAAATTTGAAACAGTGCTCGGCAGTTAACTGTCAGTCACCATCCATTGGTGCATTCTCCCGAGCAACGCCTCTACCAGAGTCTTCTTGCCAGCCAATCAGCACTCTCTCACCTACAGTAGAAATTGTTTTACAGTAGAAATCCCCCTTTGATGCTGGTAGTCCTGCGAGGTGTCCTGATGAGTGCAAGATGAAAAAGTTCAACATCTCCCTTTAGAGCGATATTCAAGTTCTGTACGAACAAACGAGAATCCTGGACATCCCGCTGGCCCTCAACGCGAGGCATTACTCGTTGAAAAACAGCCCGCATTCATATAGCGCCTGTAATGTCCTAAAGCTTTAGAAAACTGTTCACAGTAGCTTAAATTAGACCCAGAGACGTTAGGGGCAGGTACCCGAAAGTGCGGGGAAAGATGTCAGTTCTGAAGAAAGGCTTAACGGAGGAGGGAGAGAGGGAGAGAGAGAGAGAGGGAGAGAGAGAGAGAGAGAGACAGAGAGAGGCGGAGAGGTTGAGGGAGGGAATTCCAGAGCTCAGGGCCCCCCCAGGCAGCTGAAGGCCCGGCCGCCAATGGTGGAGCGATGGGAATCGGGGGATGGTCAAGAGGCCGGGATTGGAGGAGCGCAGAGATCTCGGCGGGTTGTTGGAGGTTTACAGAGATAGGGAGGGTTGTAGGGGGCTTGGAGGAGGTTACAGAAATAGGGAGGGTTGTAGGGGGCTTGGAGGAGGTGACAGAGATAGGGAGGGTTGTAGGGGCTGGAGGAGGTTACAGAGATAGGGAGGGTTGTAGGGGGCTTGGAGGAGGTGACAGAGATAGGGAGGGTTGTAGGGGCTGGAGGAGTTTACAGAGATAGGGAGGGTTGTAGGGGCTGGAGGAGTTTACAGAGATAGGGAGGGGTGTAGGGGCTGGAGGAGGCTACAGAGATAGGGAGGGGTGTAGGGGCTGGAGGAGGTTACAGAGATAGGGAGGGGTGTAGGGGCTGGAGGAGGTTACAGAGATAGGGAGGGGTGTAGGGGCTGGAGGAGGTTACAGAGATAGGGAGGGTTGCAATTTGGAGAGATGGGATGGAATGTGAACTGGGCGCTCTCAGCATCTCTAAACCGCCAGGGTCAAATCTCTGCGGGATGCAGAACGTTTGCAGTTGACCAGTCCCCCTGCTCGTCTTTCTCTCTCTCCCTGTCTCTCTCTGCTCTCTGTCTCTCACTTTCTCAGTCTCTCTCTGTCTCTCTCTTGCTCTATGTCTCTCCCTCTCTATCACACCTTCCATTACCACCACTTCTTCTCCTGTTCCGATGAGTAGGTGCCGGACTGTGGAGGAGAAGCTGCGATCCCTGGAGCAGGACACGGAGATCCAGAAGAAGCAGCACAGTGTCACGGTCGATCAGCTGCGAATCGCAGTGCATAACTACGAGTCTGCACTGAAAAAGGAGAGGCTGAACGCGTCCGAGGACAAGTGAGTAATCGCAACCCTGAAATATAAACCCCCCGAACCCCTCGATTAGATTCCAGTCTGTAACTCACTCCCGGGTATCTGTTATTCTATATATAAACCACCCCGAACCCCTCGATTAGATTCCAGTCTGTAACTCACTCCCGGGTATCTGTTATTCTATATATAAACCCCACCCGAACCCCTCGATTAGATTCCAGTCTGTAACTCACTCCCGGGTATCTGTTATTCTATATATAAACCCCCCCCCCCGAACCCCTCGATTAGATTCCAGTCTGTAACTCACTCCCGGGTATCTGTTATTCTATATATAAACCCCCCGAACCCCTCGATTAGATTCCAGTCTGTAACTCACTCCCGGGTATCTGTTATTCTATATATAAACCCCCCCGAACCCCTCGATTAGATTCCAGTCTGTAACTCACTCCCGGGTATCTGTTATTCTATATATAAACCCCCCCGAACCCCTCGATTAGATTCCAGTCTGTAACTCACTCCCGGGTATCTGTTATTCTATATATAAACCCCCCCGAACCCCTCGATTAGATTCCAGTCTGTAACTCACTCCCGGGTATCTGTTATTCTATATATAAACCCCCCCGAACCCCTCGATTAGATTCCAGTCTGTAACTCACTCCCGGGTATCTGTTATTCTATATATAAACCCCCCCGAACCCCTCGATTAGATTCCAGTCTGTAACTCACTCCCGGGTATCTGTTATTCTATATATAAACCCCCCGAACCCCTCGATTAGATTCCAGTCTGTAACTCACTCCCGGGTATCTGTTATTCTATATATAAACCACCCCGAACCCCTCGATTAGATTCCAGTCTGTTCCTCACTCCCGGTGGGTGTGATTGTGGGTGATCTGTTCCCTGCGATCTCCCCGGGGATGTTTAGGGTGTGGGCTGAGTTGACGCTGTTGCTCCCTGTGACCTACAGGAGGAAACTGGCGCAGTTACAGGCCGCCTACCACCAGCTGTTTGTGGATTACGATGTCATGGCGAAGAATCTGGACGAACGGAAGAGCAGGGTGAGCCCCCCACCCCCACCCCCACCCCCCGCGTGCACAGCAAGATCCCACGGTGTCTTGACCTCTTTCCAGGGGGGTCGCAGGCTTAAGGCGGTTACGAAAGGGTTAAACTCCAGGGGACCGGTCACGGAGACCGGGGCTTGTGTCCCCTCGAGTGTCGAAGATTTTTGGGGGGGGTGATCCGATCGAGCGGTTGAAGATGATTAAAGGACTCGGTCGAGAGAAACTATCTCCTCTGCTGGGGAGGGGGTGTTGGGGAGCCCACAACGTGAGGGCAGAACCTTAAACTGAGAGCCAGGCCGTTTGGGGCCGGGGTGGGGGGGGGGATGTCAGGAAGCTCATCTTCACACAAAGTGGGAGCGGGAATCGGGAACTCTTCCCCGCCCCCCCACCCACAAAGAGCTGTGTAACAGGCTCGAGAGGGACTGAATGGCCTCCTCCTGTTCCTGTGTAACAGGCTCGAGAGGGGCTGAATGGCCTCCTCCTGTTCCTGTGTAACAGGCTCGAGAGGGGCTGAATGGCCTCCTCCTGTTCCTGTGTAACAGGCTCGAGAGGGGCTGAATGGGCCTCCTCCTGTTCCTGTGTAACAGGCTCGAGAGGGGCTGAATGGCCTCCTCCTGTTCCTGTGTATCAGGCTCGAGAGGGGCTGAATGGCCTCCTCCTGTTCCTGTCTAACAGGCTCGAGAGGGGGCTGAATGGGCCTCCTCCTGTTCCTAACGCTTGATGTGATATTGCCTCTGATGGTGTACCATTCCGTCTGTGATGCTGGGCAGGTTGGCACTGATTTGCAGGGGTCCATTGCTTAAGGGTCTAGACCCAGAGGTGATGGCTGTGCGGACTGAGGTGAGCCGGCCTGAAGGAGGGGGCGAGTGCGTTGAGAGATGAGCCTGTGCGCGTCTGTGCCTGTCTGTGTCTGAGTGCATGTGTGCCTGTCTGTCTCTGTGCCTGTGTGTCTTTCTGTGTCTATGTGTCTGTCTGTGTCTGCGTGCGTGCCTGTGCCCATCTGTGTGTCTGTTGCTGTGTGCACGGCTGTCTGTCTCTGTGCCTGTGTGTCTGTCTGTGCCTGTGTGTCTGTCTGTGCCTGTGTGTCTGTCTGTGCCTGTGTGTCTGCCTGTGCCTGTGTGCCTGTCTGTGTCTGTGTGCGTGCCTGTGCCCATCTGTGTGTCTGTTACTGTGTGCACGCGCACCTGTCTGTCTCTGTGCGCGCGCCTGTCTGTCTCTGTGCGCGCGCCTGTCTGTCTCTGTGCGCGTGCCTGTCTGTCTCTGTGCGCGCGCCTGTCTGTCTCTGCGCGCGCGCCAGTCTGTCTCTGCGCACGCGCCTGTCTGTCTCTGTGTGCCTGTCTGTCTGTGTGTGTGTGAGTGACCCTGTCTGTCTGTGTGTGTGTGAGTGACCCTGTCTGTCTGTGTGTGTGTGAGTGACCCTGTCTGTCTGTCTGTGTGTGTGTGAGTGACCCTGTCTGTCTGTGTGTGTGTGAGTGACCCTGTCTGTCTGTCTGTGTGTGTGTGAGTGACCCTGTCTGTCTGTGTGTGTGTGAGTGACCCTGTCTGTCTGTCTGTGTGTGTGTGAGTGACCCTGTCTGTCTGTGTCTGTGCAGGGACAGGTGGAAGAGGTGATACAGCAGCTGAGGGAAGCTGAGGAAGCCCTGGTGATGAAGCAGGAGCTGATCGACAAACTGAAGGAGGACGCGGAACAGCTAAAATCCGAGCTCGAGACCATCCCCGTCCTGAAGGCCCAGGTATACAGTCAGGGGGGGGGGCATTGAGACAGCGGGGGAGGCACTGAGACTGGAGGGGGGGCACCGAGTCAGGGAGGGGGGGCACCGAGACGGTGGGGGGGGGGGCATTGAGACTGGGGGGGGGCATTGAGACTGGGGGGGGCATTGAGACTGGGGGGGGCACCGAGACGGGGGGGGTCACTGAGACCTGGGGTGGGGGGGGGGGCATTGAGACTAGGGAGGGGGGAGGACACTGAGACCGGAGGGGGGTGGCACTGAGACCTGGGGAGGGGGGGGGACACTGAGACCGGAGGGGGTCGGAGAGGGAGACATTGTGATCTGAAAGATACTTCCTCTCTCTCTCTCTGTCTTTCTCTCTCTGTCTCTCTCTCTGTCTCTGTCTCTCTCTCTGTCTCTCTCTCTGTCTCTGTCTCTCTCTCTGTCTCTCTCTCTGTCTCTGTCTCTCTCTCTGTCTCTCACTCTCTCTCTCTCTGTCTCTCTCTCTGTCTCTCTCTCTCTCTGTCTCTCTCTCTCTGTCTCTGTCTCTCTCTCTCTGTCTCTCTCTCTCTGTCTCTCTCTCTGTCTCTCTCTCTGTCTCTCTCTCTCTCTCTCTCTCTCTCTGTCTCTCTCTCTCTGTCTCTCTCTCTCTCTGTCTCTCTCTCTGTCTCTCTCTCTCTCTCTCTGTCTCTCTCTCTCTCTCTCTCTCTCTCTGTCTCTCTCTCTCTGTCTCTCTCTCTCTCTGTCTCTCTCTCTGTCTCTCTCTCTCTGTCTCTCTCTCTCTCTGTCTCTCTCTCTCTCTGTCTCTCTCTCTCTCTCTCTCTGTCTCTCTCTCTCTGTCTCTCTCTCTCTCTCTCTCTCTGTCTCTCTCTCTCTCTGTCTCTCTCTCTCTCTCTGTCTCTCTCTCTCTGTCTCTCTCTCTCTGTCTCTCTCTCTGTCTCTCTCGGTCTCACTGGGATTGTTTCTATCCCCAGGCCGATGTTTTTAAGGCTGATTTCCTCGCTGAGCGTAAGGCCCGGGAGAAGCTCCACGAGCAGAAGGAGATGCAGCAGGAACAACTCATCGCCCTGCAGGTGGAATATGAGAAGATTCGGGGCGACTATGAGGAGGCCACACGGTGGGTTTGCCCCTCCTGCTATCAACCTCCTGTCAGGGACAGGAGGAGGCCATTCAGCCCCTCGCACCTGCTGCAGCCCTTCAGCCAATCATGGCCGACCTTCTCAACCATTTCACCTCCCGCCTGATCCCCCTAATACCCCCAAAAATCTCCCCATCTCCGTCTCAGACACACTCGAGGGCAGTCTGTTGCCGGAGGAGGGTGGAGCCGAATCCCAAAGATTCACCGTCCCGAGCGAAGGAATTTCCGACCCCTTATCCCGAGATTGTGACCCTCCCCCTCCCTCCCCGCAGTCCCACCGGCCGGAGGAGGGGTGGGTGGGGGAAACAGCCCCTCAGTGTTGACCCTGTCAAACCCCCGAGTTCGGGATGGGAGGAGTTTGCGGCTGATCAGCCCCAGCCCACTCCGCGGGTTCAATGTGTAACTTTCACACTGAAACAGGCGAACGACACCTCGAGGACCCGGACTCTGAGCGGGTGTAACTTCAGAAACTCTCAACGATTCATTTATTATCAAACAAAACTTCCTTTCACAAGTTGCGCGCGCTGGTGGACACAGCATTGTAATCGGGAAAAATAACTATCTCCGAAATAATTCCCCCAACACACACACACTCACACACAGACACACACACAGACACACTCACACACAGGCACACACACACACAGACACAGACACACACAGACACTCACACACAGACACACTCACACACAGACACTCACACACAGACACTCACACACAGACACACTCACACACAGACACACTCACACACAGACACACACACAGACACACACACAGACACACTCACACACAGGCACACACACACACAGACACAGACACACACAGACACTCACACACAGACACACTCACACACAGACACTCACACACAGACACTCACACACAGACACACACACAGACACACTCACACACAGGCACACACACAGACACACACAGACACTCACACACAGACACACTCACACACAGACACTCACACACAGACACTCACACACAGACACTCACACACAGACACACTCACACACAGACACTCACACACAGACACACACACACAGACACTCACACACAGACACTCACACATAGACACTCACACACAGACACTCACACACAGACACACACACACAGACACTCACACACAGACACACTCACACAGACACTCACACACAGACACTCACACACAGACACTCACACACAGACACACACACACACAGACACTCACACACAGACACACACACAGACACACTCACACACAGACACACTCACACAGACACTCACACATAGACACACTCACAGACAGACACACTCACACACAGACACACACACACACAGACACACTCACACACAGACACACTCACACACAGACACACTCACACACAGACACACTCACACACAGACACACTCACACAGACACACTCACACAGACACTCACACACAGACACTCACACACAGACACTCACACACAGACACACACACACACAGACACTCACACACAGACACACACACAGACACACTCACACACAGACACACTCACACAGACACACACACAGACACACTCACACACAGACACACTGACACACAGACACACTCACACACAGACACTCACACACAGACACACTCACACAGACACACTCACACACAGACACACTCACACACAGACACAGACACACACAGACACTCACACACTCACACACAGACACTCACACACAGACACTCACACACAGACACACTCACACACAGACACACTCACACACAGACACACACACAGACACACACACAGACACACTCACACACAGGCACACACACACACAGACACAGACACACACAGACACTCACACACAGACACACTCACACACAGACACTCACACACAGACACTCACACACAGACACACACACAGACACACTCACACACAGGCACACACACAGACACACACAGACACTCACACACAGACACTCACACACAGACACACACACAGACACACACACACACACAGGCACATGCACAGACACACACGCACAGACGCAGACGCACACACACACAGACGCACACGCACAGGCGCAGGTGCACAGACACACACGCACAGGCACACACACAGAGGCGCATTCACAGACGCACCTGCCCGCGCGCACACACACATACCCATACACACACACCTGCACACAGACAGACACAGGCACACACACACACACAGATAAAGAAAGGACAAACAGATGGGGTCTCTCTGCAGAGATGGGCTTTGCAGGATGGGCGTTATAAAATGTAGGGTAAAGTCCGCAGGGTCCTGACGCTGTCGGCCTGGAGACCCCTCCCTGTGCCGATGGGGCTGGTTCCCGGCCGGGTGTCTGGAGGCTCCCAGTGACTGGCCTCAGCCTTGCAGGTCCCAGTGCCGACTGGCTACACTCAGACCAGGGCTCCCTGGCCCCAGCTGATAGCCCCACACAGCTTTACGCAAGGGGAGAGAGAGAGAGGGAGAGAGGGACCCAGTCAAGGGAGTCAACCTCCCCCAGCCTTCTCGCCAAACACGACCAACCTCGAAACAAGCAGGTTCACAGCTTCAGCTTTTATCTCCTCACTTCCCGCGCGAATCCAGAATCTCTCAGTGCAGGAGAGGCCCTTCGGCCCATCGAGTCTGCACCGACCTGTGAGAAACACCTGACCTACCTCCCTAATCCCATTGACCAGCACTTGGCCCATTGCCTTGAATGTTATGAGGTGCCAAGTGCTCATCCAGGTACTTTTTTAAAGGATGTGAGGCTAACCCGCCTCCACCACCCTCCCAGGCAGCGCATTCCAGACCGTCACCACCCTCTGGGTAAAAAAGTTTTTCCTCACATCCCTCCCCTAAACCTCCTGCCCCTCACCTTGAACTTATGTCCCCCTCGTGACTGACCCTTCAACTAAGGGGAACAGCTGCTCCCTATCCACCCTGTCCATGCCCCTCATAATCTTCTACACCTCGATCAGGTCACCCCTCAGTCTTCTCTGCTCAACGAAAACAACCCGAGTCTATCCAACCTCTCTTCATAACTTAAATGTTTCACCCCAGGCAACATCCTGGTGAATCTCCTCTGCACCGTCTCCAGTGCAATCACATCCTTCCTATGATGTGGCGACCAGAACTGCACACAGTACTCCAGCTGTGGCCTCACCGAGGGTCTACACAACTCCCTACAGTCTCCGGGCTTCTCATGAGTGAAAGGCACAGACTAGTGTCCCCCCCTCTCTCTCTCTCTCTCTCTCGAGCACTGTAAAGGCCGGGTTGGGTCACTTGCCAGGAGGATTCTCTCGGTTCTCAGTGGGGTGGGTTGGGGTTGGGGTCAGCCTCTCTCACACCCACACCCCACCCCCCCTAGCCGGATGGTGGTGACAGTGACGTGCTGCCGGGTTTTTTTATGTTTAAGAGGCACTGTGAATAATCTCTTCCCTTCACCCCTCCAGCACGCACATCGAGGACTTGCAACGCAGACACAATGACAGCCTCCGAGCGCAGATCGCCGGAACAGGTGAGTCCACCCACCTGCTTTCCCCTCCGCCCCACGCTGACCAGAGCGCTGAGGGAGCGCCCGCACTGTCGGAGGGTCAGTGCTGAGGGAGTGCCGCACTGTCAGAGGGTCAGCGCTGAGGGAGCGCCGCGCTGTGGGAGGGTCAGTGCTGAGGGAGCGCCGCACTGTCAGAGGGTCAGTGCTGAGGGAGCGCCACACTGTCGGAGGGTCAGCGCTGAGGGAGCGCCGCGCTGTGGGAGGGTCAGTGCTGAGGGAGTGCCGCACTGTCAGAGGGTCAGTGCTGAGGGAGCGCCGCACTGTCGGAGGGTCAGCGCTGAGGGAGCGCCGCACTGTCGGAGGGTCAGTGCTGAGGGAGCGGCGCACTGTTGGAGGGTCAGTGCTGAGGGAGCACCGCACTGTCGGAGGGTCAGTGCTGAGGGAGCGCCGCACTGTCGGAGGGTCAGTGCTGAGGGAGCACCGCACTGTCGGAGGTACCGTCTTTCAGGATGAGACATTAAACCGAGGCCCTGTCTGCCCTCTGGGGTGGGTGTTAAACATCCCACAGCCACTATTGGAATAGGAGTGGGTGACGGTCTGGGGGTGGGGTGATGGGGGATGGGGGGGTTGGGGGGTGGGGCAATGGGAGGGAGATGGGGGATGGGGGGAGTTGGGGGGTGGGGCGATGGGAGGGAGATGGAGGATGGGGGGGGTGAGGCGATGGAGGGAGATGGGGGGGTTGGGGGGTGGGGCGATGGGAGGGAGATGGGGGATGGGGGGTGGGGCGATGGGAGGGAGATGGGGGATGGGGGGGGTGAGGCGATGGAGGGAGATGGGGGGGTTGGGGGGTGGGGCGATGGGAGGGAGATGGGGGATGGGGGGTGGGGCGATGGGAGGGAGATGGGGGATGGGGGGGGTGAGGCGATGGAGGGAGATGGGGGGGTTGGGGGGTGGGGCGATGGGAGGGCGATGGGGGATGGGGGGGTTGAGGGGTGGGGCGATGGGAGGGAGATGGGGGATGGGAGGGAGATGGGGGATGGGGGGGGTTGGGGGGGTGGGGCGATGGGGGATGGGGGGTGGGGCGATGGGAGGGAGATGGGGGATGGGCGGGCGATGGGGGATGGGGGGGTTTGGGTGAGGGGGGGGGGTTCTCCCCGGTGTCCTGGGGCCGATATTTATCCCTCAAACCAACGTCAGTAAAAACAGACGACCCACGTTGCTCTTGGTGGGATCTTGCTGTGCGCGCGCGTTGGCTGCCGGCTTCCCGACATTCCAACAGGGGGGCGGCCTCCGGTCAAATAAAGAGCTGGGAGGGGGGTCAGGGATGTCCTGCGGGGGGTGATGGGGGAAGTTGGGGTGGGTATGGGGGGGAGGGGAAAGCGAGAGGTTTTTGGGGGAAACGCCAGTGCTTTAACCCCCCTCTCTCCCTCTCTCGCCCGTCAGGCATGTACTTCCCGAGTGGGAACACCATCCCCTTCAACGCCCCAGCGGACCCTCCGCGCCGACGCCCCATCCCGGACGAACAGCCCGATTTCCAGTGCCCAAAGTGCCAGTACTTGGCTCCGGACATGGATACGCTGCAGATTCACGTGATGGACTGTATCCAGTGACAGGGCGGAGACGCTCCCCTGGCCCCTCGCGGGGCTGGGGAAGGGGCTGTGTGTGTGTGTGCAAAGCACCCCTCACCCCCTCGCACAACAGTCACATCTTCAATGAAAAGGACGACATTATTAAAAAAAAACAAATGGACCACAACTTGACCCCTGAACTATCGCCAGTGATCATTCATCTCCTGTCCGGGAGGGTGAGGTATCCAGCGACTGCCAATCACTTACCGTCTCCCTCCCTCCAGCGTGAGAATCACCCTCCTCCTCCCTCTGGGTCTCTCCCTCTGGATTCTGGCTCCTTCCCGCGTTCGTTAGCCCCCGAAATAATTACAGCCACCCCTCCCAGACACAGACCCGCGTCCCGTCACCGTGTGGGGGAATCACAGACCCGCGTCCCGTCACCGTGTGGGGGAATCACAGACACAGACCCGCGTCCCGTCACCGTGTGGGGGAATCACAGACACAGACCCGCGTCCCGTCACCGTGTGGGGGAATCACAGACCCGCGTCCCGTCACCGTGTGGGGGAATCACAGACCCGCGTCCCGTCACCGTGTGGGGGAATCACAGACCCGCGTCCCGTCACCGTGTGGGTGAATCACAGACACAGACCTGCGTCCCGTCACCGTGTGGGGGAATCACAGACACAGACCCGCGTCCCGTCACCGTGTGGGGGAATCACAGACCCGCGTCCCGTCACCGTGTGGGGGAATCACAGACACAGACCCGCGTCCCGTCACCGTGTGGGTGAATCACAGACACAGACCTGCGTCCCGTCACCGTGTGGGGGAATCACAGACACAGACCCGCGTCCCATCACCGTGTGGGGGAATCACAGACACAGACCCGCGTCCCGTCACCGTGTGGGGGGAATCACAGACCCGCGTCCCGTCACCGTGTGGGGGAATCACAGACCCGCGTCCCGTCACCGTGTTGGGGAATCTCAGACCCGCGTCCCGTCACCGTGTGGGGGAATCACAGACACAAACCCGCGTCCCGTCACCATGTGGGGGAATCACAGACACAGACCCGCGTCCCGTCACCGTGTGGGGGAATCACAGACACAGACCCGCGTCCCGTCACCGTGTGGGGGAATCACAGACCCGCGTCCCGTCACCGTGTTGGGGAATCACAGACCCGCGTCCCGTCACCGTGTGGGGGAATCACAGACACAGACCCGCGTCCCGTCACCGTGTGGGGGAATCACAGACACAGACCCACGTCCCGTCACCGTCTGGGGGAATCACAGACACAGACCCGCGTCCCGTCACCGTGTGGGGGAATCACAGACCCGCGTCCCGTCACCGTGTGGGGGAATCACAGACCCGCGTCCCGTCACCGTGTGGGGGAATCACAGACACAGACCCGCGTCCCGTCACCGTGTGGGGGGAATCACAGACACAGACCTGCGTCCCGTCACCGTGTGGAGGAATCACAGACGCAGACCCGCGTCCCGTCACCGTGTGGGGGAATCACAGACACAGACCCGCGTCCCGTCACCGTGTGGGGGAATCACAGACACAGACCTGCGTCCCGTCACCGTGTGGGGGAATCACAGACCCGCGTCCCGTCACCGTGTGGGGGAATCACAGACACAGACCCGCGTCCCGTCACCGTGTTGGGGAATCACAGCCACAGACCCGCGTCCCGTCACCGTATGGGGGAATCACAGACGCCTCGCTGTCAGGTCTGTGCTCTTTACAAGTGATGCTCAAGAAACGATGATGGACTGCGGAGAACCTTCCGGAATGCAGCGCTGGATTTTATTCAGGAGCGTGAGGCGGCTTTTAATAAAGGCCTGGCAGTGGGGTAGAGTGTACACCACTCTGACAGAGAGCTGCTGTCATTAGTAAGCGATTCCTGGCAGCATTGCTACAGTCACAACCAGATTTCCCAAATCCCTTCACCACATCCAATGCTGCTCTCCACCGAAACGCAATGCCAAACCTCAGCTTCTCCCCCACCCACCCGATTCTGTGCACTGTCCCACACCTCGATAGTCCCTCTGGGTAACGGTAATTTAGTGTTCAACTGTGGAAATAATCTCTCTCAACTCTGTCACTGTCTTAACAACCAGCAACTGAACTACTGAATGTGAAATCTCAGAATGGCTTTTATAAATTGAACAATAATTTACCTGTGTATAATGACAATATCTGTACACTGACTGGTGTCTCTCAGTCCCCTCTCTCTCTCAGGGAGATATCTGTACACTGACTGGTGTCTGTCAGTCCCCCTCTCTCTCAGGGAGATATCTGTACACTGACTGGTGTCTCTCAGTCCCCTCTCTCTCAGGGAGATATCTGTACACTGACTGGTGTCTCTCAGTCCCCCTCTCTCTCAGGGAGATATCTGTACACTGACTGGTGTCTCTCAGTCCCTCTCTCTCTCAGGGAGATATCTGTACACTGACTGGTGTCTCTCAGTCCCCTCTCTCTCAGGGAGATATCTGTACACTGACTGGTGTCTCTCAGTCCCCTCTCTCTCAGGGAGATATCTGTACACTGACTGGTGTCTCTCAGTCCCTCTCTCTCTCAGGGAGATATCTGTACACTGACTGGTGTCTCTCAGTCCCCTCTCTCCCTCAGGGAGATATCTGTACACTGACTGGCGTCTCTCAGTCCCTCTCTCTCTCAGGGAGATATCTGTACACTGACTGGTAGAGTCTGAACCCTCTCGGTTTCCATCCCACGATTTATAATCGACATGGTTTTGAATACCATCGAACAATAATCTCCGAACGCTCTCAATTCAGGAACTGTTCCTTTAGATTGGAAAATGGCACAGGTCACTCCGATATTTAAGAGTGGGGTGGGCGGGGTGAGGGGGCGTAGGTGCGGAACCGGGCAATTATAAACTCGTTGGTCTCATGTCTTTCATCGACAAATTCCTGGAGTGCGTAATGAAGGATGGAGTGAGTGGACACCTAGAACATTGTCAGTTGCTCAGTGAGAGTCAGGATGTATTTGGTAAGGTTAGTTCCAACCTGAGGAAGATGCCCAATGTAACACGGGCGGGGGAGAGTCTATGGATATTACTTATCAGGGCATCCAGAAGACATTTGGTAAAGTTCCACACGAGAGGCTGCTAGCTAAAATTGAAACTCCTGCAATTGAAAGGGAACCACATCATAACTCGACTTTTTGGTTCATTTTCGGGGCCTATTATTTGGTTTTCAGGGGCTCTTTCCATCTAAAGATTTAAGTTCGACGTGAAAGGTGCAGGAATCTGCAAACTCCCTCTCGGCATACAGTAAAGGAGTGAGGGACTCAGTGCTGGACAGGCAACCAAGAATCCAACAACAATTAAACAGTTCTCCTTCCTTCATCACCCCCACTGCCCTCCTGCTCCTCCAGTGACCGATTTTCCTTTTATTATTTATTCACGGGATGTGGGCGTCGCTGGCTGGGCCCAGCATTTATTGCCCATCCCTAATTGCCCCCCTTGAGAAGGTGGTGGGGTGAGCTGCCTTCTTGAGCCGCTGCAGTCCCCGTGTGGTGTAGATACACCCACGGCGCTGTTAGGGAGGGAGTTCCAGGATTTGGACTCGGCGACAGTGAAGGAATGGCCGATATATTTCCAAGTCGGGATGGTGTGTGTGGGGCTCGGAGGGGAACTTGCAGGTGGTGGGTGTTCCCCGTGTGTCTGCTGCCCTCGTCCTTCTAGGTGGTAGCGGTTGTGGGTTTGGGCGGCGCTGTCGAAGGAGCCTCGGTGTAGATTTCCCAGAATGATCCCGGAACTCCAAAGGTTAAATTATGAGGAGAGATTAAACACACACGAGGGTTGTATTCCCTGGAATTTAGAAGCTTAAAGGGGCGATTTGATAAAAGCTTTCAGGATATTAAGGAGTACTAGGTCTTATGGTCTAACTGGTAAGGTTGATGGAGAGAGACCATTTCCCGCTGGTGTGGGAAGTCTGGGACGAGGGGGCAGAGTCTAAAAACGAGAGGCAGAGCTTTCAGGAGTGGAGTGAAGCAAGACTCCCAACACACCGAGGGTGGTCGGAGTTTGGAACACTCTTCCCTCAACAGCAAGTCATCATTTTACATCTGGGAGGTTGTTCTCCTTAAGGTGTTTCGGGATACAGGGCAAGGGTGAGCATGCGGAGTTAGGTTACAGGTCAGCCATCATCTCCGGGACTGGGGGAACAGGCTCGAGGGGCTGAATGGCCTCATCCTGTTCCTATAATTCCGACACTGACCCTGCATCTCGGGAACCTGGGACAGAGACACTGGTGATAAGACGAGCTCAATAAGCCCACCTCCACCCCCCGACTTTGCATTCCTTTAGCATCAGGGTGATGGAGAGTCGCTGGTGGCTCAGAGGGGGTCTTGTCCAGGGGTCAAAATAGCCCCCCTGCCCCCCTCATCCAAAGAGCTCTTTTTGAGATTTTCCCTGAAGTTTTGATTTATTTTCGGGGCCTATTTTTTGGTTTTCAGGGGCTCTTTCCATCTAAAGATTTAAGTTCGACGTGAACGGTGCAGGAATCTGCCAACTCCCTCTAGGCAAACAGTAAAGGAGTGAGGGACTCAGTGCTGGACAGGCAACCAAGAATCCAACAACAACTAAACAGTTCTCCTTCCTTCATCACCCCCACTGCCCTCCTGCTCCTCCAGTGACCGATTTTCCTTTTTATTTATTCACGGGATGTGGGTGTCGCTGGGCTGGGCCCAGCATGTGTTGCCCATCCCTAATTGCCCCCTTGAGAAGGTGGGGGGTGAGCCACCTTCTTGAGCCGCTGCAGTCCCCGTGTGGTGTAGGTACACCCACCGTGCTGTTAGGGAGGGAGTTCCAGGATTTTGACCCAGGGACAGTGAAGGAACGGCCGACATATTTCCAAGTCAGGATGGTGAGTGGTTCGGAGGGGGACTTGCAGGTGGTGGTGTTCCCATGTCCTTGCCCTTCTAGGTGGTAGAGGTGGTGGGTTTGGGCGGCTCTGTCTAAGAAGCCTTGGTGAGTTGCTGCATTGCATCTTGTAGATGGTACACACACTGCTGCCCCTGTGCATTGGTGGTGGAGGGAGTGAATGTTTGTGGATGGGGTTGTGATCAAGCGGGGCTGCTTTGTCCAGGACGGTGTCAAACTCTTGAGTGTTGTGGGAGCTGCACTCACCCAGGCAAGTGGGGAGTATCCCATCACACTCCTGACTTGTGCCTTGTAGATGGTGGACAGGCTTTGGGGAGTCAGGAGGTGAGTTACTCTCCGCAGGATTCCCAGCCTCTGACCTGCTCTTGTAGCCACAGTATCTATATGGCTGGTCCAGTTCAGTTTCTGGTCAATGGTAACCCCTCAGGATGTTGATAGTGGGGGATTCAGTGATGGTAATGCCATTGAACATCAAGGGGCAATGGTTACATTCTCTCTTGTTGGAGATGGTCATTGTCTGGCACTTGTGTGGCATGAATGTTACTTGCCACTTGTCAGCCCAAGCCTGGATATTGTCCATAGATAAAAGCAAAAAACTGCGGATGCTGGAAATCCAAAACAAAAACAGAAACAGAAATACCTGGAAAAACTCAGCAGGTCTGGCAGCATCGGTGGAGAAGAAATCAGTTGACGTTTCGAGTCCTCATGACCCTTCAACAGAACTAAGTAGAAAAAGGAAAGGGGTGAAATATAAGCTGCTTTAAGGGGGGGGTGGGGGTGGGGGCAAGAAGTCTTGTCCTCACTTATCACCCCACCAGCCTCCACATTCAAAGGATCATCCTCCGCCATTTCCGCCAACTCCAGCATGATGCCACCACCAAACACATCTTCCCTTCACCCCCCCTGGCGGCATTCCGCAGGGATCGTTCCCTCCGGGACACCCTGGTCCACTCCTCCATCACCCCCTACACCTCAACCCCCTCCCACGACACCTTCCCATGCAACCGCAGAAGGTGCAACACCTGCCCCTTTACTTCCTCTCTCCTCACCGTCCAAGGGCCCAAACACTCCTTTCAAGTGAAGCAGCATTTCACTTGCATTTCCCTCAACTTAGTCTACTGCATTCGTTGCTCCCAATGCGGTTTCCTCTACATTGGAGAGGCCAAACGCAGACTGGGCGACCGCTTTGCAGAACACCTGCGGTCTGTCCGCAAGCATTACCCAGACCTCCCTGTCGCTTGCCATTTCAACACTCCACCCTGCTCTCTTGCCCACATGTCCGTCCTTGGCCTGGCTGCATTGTTCCAGTGAAGCTCAACGCAAACTGGAGGAACAGCACCTCATCTTCCGACTAGGCACTTTACAGCCTTCCGGACTGAATATTGAGTTCAACAATTTTAGATCTTGAACTCTCTCCTCCATCCCCATCCCATTTCCGTTTCTTCCCCCTCCCTTTTGTTTTTTCCAATAATTTATATAGATTTTTCTTTTCCCACCTATTTCCATTATTTTTAAATCTATACCTTTAATGCCATGTTAGTCTTTCCACCCCACCCCCACTAGAGCTGTACCTTGAGTGTCCTGTCATCCATTCTTAATTAGCACATTCTTTTAGATAATATCACCACCTTCAACACCTCTTTGTTCTTTTGTCCGTGACATCTTTTGGTTATTTCCACCTATCACTGGCTGCTTGTCCCAACAACCCCCCACCCACCCCCACCACCCACCACCCACCACCCACCACCCACCACCCTGCCTTTAAACCAGCTTATATTTCATCCCTTTCCTATTTTTACTTAGTTCTGTTGAAGGGTCATGAGGACTCGAAACGTCAACTGTGCTCTTCTCCACCGATGCTGCCAGACCTGCTGAGTTTTTCCAGGTATTTCTGTTTTTGTTCTGGATATTGTCCAGTTCTTGCTGCATTTGGACATGGAGTGCTTCAGTATCTGAGGAGTCGCGAATGGTGCTGAACATTGTGCAATCATCAGTGAACATCCCCACTTCTGACCTTATGATGGAAGGAAGGTCATTGATGAAGCAGCTGAACATGGTTGGGCCGAGGACACTAACCCTGAGGATCTCCTGCAGTGATGTCCTGGAGCTGAGATGACTGACCTCCAACAACCACAACCATCTTCCTTTGTGCTGGGTATGACTCCAACCAGCAGACAGTTTTCCCCCTGATTCCCATTGACTCCAATTTTGCTAGGGTTCCTTGATGCCACACTCGGTCAAATGCTGCCTTGATGTCAAGAGCAGTCACTCCCACCTCACCTCGGGAGTTCAGCTCTTTTGTCCATGTTTGAGTCAAGGCTGTAATGAGGTCAGGAGCTGAGTGGCCCTGGCAGAACCCAAACTGAGTATCAGTGAGCAGGTTATTGCTAAGCAAGGTCCTCTACCTCGCAGAGGCTGAGCGTCAACTCGCACACAGTTCCTCCTACCTCTCCCTGGACCATGACCCCACCACTGAACATCAAGCCATTGTTTCCAGGACTGTCACTGACCTCATCTCCTCTGGAGATCTTCCTTCCACAGCTTCCAATCTCATAGTCTCCCAACCTCGGACGGCCCGCTTCTACCTCCTACCCAAAATCCACAAACAGGACTGTCCTGGCAGACCGATCGTGTCAGCCTGTTCCTGCCCCACGGAACTCATTTCTCACTATCTTGACTCCCTTCTTTCTCCCCTTGTCCAGTCCCTTCCCACCTACATCCGTGATTCCTCTGACACCTTACATCACATCAACAATTTCCAGTTTCCTGGCCCCAACCGCTTCCTCTTCACCATGGACGCCCAATCCCTCTACACCTCCATCCCCCACCAGGATGGTCTGAGGGCTCTCCGCTTCTTCCTCGAACAGAGGCCCGAACAATCCCCATCCGCCACTACTCTCCTCCGTCTGGCTGAACTTGTTCTCACACTGAACAATTTCTCCTTTAACTCCTCTCACTTCCTCCAAATAAAAGGTGTGGCTATGGGTACCCGCATGGGCCCCAGTTATGCCTGTCTCTTTATGGGGTATGTGGAACATTCCTTGTTCCAGTCCTACTCTGGCCCCCTCCCACAACTCTTTCTCCGGTACATCGATGATTGCTTCGGTGCTGCTTCATGCTCTCGTCAGGACCTGGAAAAATTTTATTAACTTTGCTTCCAATCTCCACCCCTCCATCAATAACACATGGTCCATCTCTGACACTTCCCTTCCCTTCCTTGACCTCTCTGTCTCAATTTCTGGTGATAGACAGTCCACCAATATCCATTACAAGCCTTACCGACTCCCACAGCTACCTCGACTACAGCTCCTCACACCCTGCTTCCTGTAAGGACTCCATCCCATTCTCTCAGTTCCTTCGCCTCCGTCGCATCTGTTCTGATGATGCCACTTTCAAAAACAGTTCCTCTGACATGTCCTCCTTCTTCCTTAACCGAGGTTTTCCACCCACGGTGGTTGACAGGACCCTCAACCGTGTCCGGCCCATCTCCCGCGCATCCACCCTCACACCTTCTCCTCCCTCCCAGAAACATGATAGGGTCCCCCTTGTCCTCACTTATCACCCCACCAGCCTCCACATTCAAAGGATCATCCTCCGCCATTTCTGCCAACTCCAGCATGATGCCACCACCAAACACATCTTCCCTTCACCCCCCCTGGCGGCATTCCGCAGGGATTGTTCCCTCCGGGACACCCTGGTCCACTCCTCCATCACCCCCTACACCTCAACCCCCTCCCACGGCACCTTCCCATGCAACCGCAGAAGGTGCAACACCTGCCCTTTTACTTCCTCTCTCCTCACCGTCCAAGGGCCCAAACACTCCTTTCAAGTGAAGCAGCATTTCACTTGCATTTCCCTCAACTTAGTCTACTGCATTCGCTGCTCCCAATGCGGTTTCCTCTACATTGGAGAGACCAAACGCAGACTGGGTGACTGCTTTGCAGAACACCTTCGGTCTGTCTGCAAGCATTACCCAGACCTCCCTGAGAACTATACTCAGTTCTGCCGAAGGGTCGCGAAGACTCGAAACGTTAACTGATTTCTTCTCCACCGATGCTGCCAGACCTGCTGAGTTTTTCCAGGTAATTCTGTTTTTGACCCACACCTCCCTGTCGCTTGCCATTTCAACACTCCACCCTGATCTCATGCCCACATGTCCGTCCTTGGCTTGCTGCATCGGTCCAGTGAAGCTCAACACAAACTGGAGGAACAGCACCTCATTTTCTGACTAGGCCCTTTACAGCCTTCCAGACTGAATATTGAGTTCAACAATTTTAGATCATGAACTCTCTTCCTCCATCCCCACCCCCTTTCCGTTTCTTCACCCTCCTTTGTGTTTTCCAATAGTTTAGTTTTTTCTTTTCCCACCTATTTCCATTATTTTAAATGTATTTCCACTTATCTCTACCTTTTAGTATTCCCCCACCCCCACTAGAGCTATCGGTACCTTGCGTGTCCTGCTCTCCAATCTTAATTAGCACATTCCTTTAGATAATATCACCACCTTCAACACCTCTTTGTTCTTTTGTCCGTGACATCTTTTGGTTATCTCCACCTATCACTGGCTGCTTGTCCCAACAAACGCCTCCCCGCCCCCCCCTTAAACCAGCTTATATTTCACCCCTTTCCTATTTTTACTTAGTTCTGTTGAAGGGTCATGAGGACTCGAAACGTCAACTGTGCTCTTCTCCGCCGATGCTGCCAGACCTGCTGAGTTTTTCCAGGTATTTCTATGTTTCTGTTTTGGATTTCCAGCATCCGCAGTTTTTTGTTTTTATCTCTATAGACAATGGTTTCACGGTCATCATCAGACTTTTCAGTTTCAGATTTTTACTGAATTCAAATTCCACTACCCAAGTGTATTTTGAACCCTGCTCCTGTCTACGTGCCTGTTCCCCCGCTCGGGAGAACGGAGCAGAGTGAACGGGGAAGCGAAGCACAGCTCTGACTGACCCTACCCCAGAAGACATAGGAGCAGAAATTAGGCCATTCGGCCCATCGAGTCTGTTCCGCCATTCAATCATGGCTGATAAGTTTCTCAACCCCATTCTCCCGCCTTCTCTCCGTAACCTTTGATCCCCTTACCAATCAAGAACCTATCTATCTCGGTCTTAAATACACTCAATGACCTGGCCTCCACAGCCTTCTGTGGCAATGAATTCCATAGATTCACCACTCTCTCTAGCTAAAGAAGTTTATCCTCATCTCTGTTCTAAAAGGCCTTTCCTTTACTCTGAGGCTGTGCCCTCGGGTCCTAGTCTCTCCTACTAAAGGAAACATCTTCCCCACGTCCACTCTATCCAGGCCTTTCAGTATTCTGTAAGTTTCAATCAGATCCCCCCCTCATCCTTCTAAACTCCATCGAGTATAGACCCAGAGTCCTCAAACGTTCCTCATGTTAAGCCTTTCATTCCTGGGATCGTTCTCGTGAACCTCCTCTGGACCCTCTCCAGGGCTAGCACATCCTTCCTGAGATACGGGGCCCAAAATTGCTCACAATATTCTAAATGTGGTCTGACCAGAGCCTTATAAAGCCTCAGCAGCACACCCCTGCTTTTATATTCTAGTCCTCTCGAAATAAATGCCAACATTGCATTTGCCTTCCTAACTACTGACTCAACCTGCAAGTTAACCTTAAGAGAATCCTGGACTAGGTCTCCCAAGTCCCTTTGCACTCCAGATTTCTGAATTCTCTCCCCGTTTAGAAAATAGTCCATGCCTCCATTCTTCCTACCAAAGTGCATGACCTCACATTTCCCCACGTTGTATTCCATTTGCCACTTCTTTTCCCATTCTCCTAACCTGTCCAAATCCTTCTGCAGCCTCCCCGCCTCCTCAATACTACCTGTCCCTCCACCTATCTTTGTATCATCTGCAGACTTAGCCAGGATGCCCTCAGTTCCTTCATCTAGATCATTAATGTATAAAGTGAAAAGTTGTGGTCCCAACACTGACCCCTGCAGAACTCCACTAGTCACCAGCCACCATCCTGAGAAGGACCCCCTTATCCCCACTCTCTGCCTCCTGCCAGACAGCCAATCTTCTATCCATGCTAGTACCTTGCTTCTAACACCATGGGCTCTTATCTTACTGAGCAGCCTCCTGTGCGGCACCTTGTCAAAGGCCTTCTGGAAGTCCAAGTAGATAACATCCATTAGCTCTCCTTTGTCTAACCTACTCATTACCTCCTCAAAGAATTCTAACAGATTTGTCAGGCATGACCTCCCCTTGATGAAACCATGCTGACTTTGCCCGATTTTACCATGCACTTCCAAGTATTCTGAAATCTCATCCTTAATAATGGACTCTAAAATCTTACCAACGACCGAGGTCAGGCTAATCGGCCTGTAATTTCCCGTCTTTTGCCTCACTCCCTTCTTAAACAGGGGGGTTACATTAGCGATTTCCCTGTCCTTTGGGACCCTCCCTGACTCCAATGATTCCTGAAAGATCACCACTAACACCTCCACTATCTCTTCAGCTATCTCCTTCAGAACTCTGCGGTGTAATCCATCTGGTCCAGGTGATTTATCCACCTTCAGACCTTTCAGTTTTCCTAACACCTTCTCCTTGGTAATGGCCACCATACTCACCTCTGCCCCCCTGACTCTCTTGAATTTTGGGGATGTCACTCCTGTCTCCCACCGTGAAGACTGACGCAAAGTACCTATTCAGTTCCTCTGCCATTTCTTTGTTCCCCACTACTATTTCTCCAGCGTCATTTTCCAGCGGCCCAATGTCCACTTTTGCCTCTCTCTTACCCTTTATATATCTAAAAAAAACTCTTGCAATCTTCTCTTATGTTACTGGCTAGTTTACCCTCATATTTAATCTTCTCCCTCCTTATTTCTTTTTTAGTTGTCCTCTGTTGGTCTTTGTAGGCTTCCCAATCCCCTGGTTTCCCACTGCTCTTCACCGCATTGTATGCTTTCTCTTTAGCTTTTATGCTGTCCCTGACTTCCCTTGTCAGCCATGGTTGCCTCGTCCTCCCTTTTGTATGCTTCTTCTTCCTAGGGATGAATTTTTGCCGTGTCTCCCAAATTACTCCCAGAAACTCCTGCCATTGCTGTTCCACTGTCTTTCCTGCTAGGCTCATCTCCCAGTCAATTCTGGCCAGCTCCTCCCTCATGCCTCTGTAGTTGCCTTTATTCAACTGTAATACCGTTACATCTGATTCCAGCTTTTTCCTCTCAAATTGCAGGGTAAATTCTATCATATTATGCTCACTTCCTCCTAAGGGTTCCTTCACTTTAAGCTCCCTGATCAAATCTGCCTCATTACACATCACTAAATCTAGAATTGCCTGTTCCCTAGTGGGCTCCACCACAAGCTGCTCCAAAAAGCCATCTCGTAGACACTCCACAAATTCCTTTTCTTGGGATCCACTCCCAACCTGATTTTTCCCAGTCTACCTGCATATTGAAATCCCTCATGATCACTGTAACCTTGCCTTTCTTACACACCTTTTCTATCTCCTGGTGTATCTTGTGCGCCACATCCTGACTACTGTTCGGATGCCTGTACATAACTCCCATTATAGTTTTTTTTTAACCTTTGCCCATCCATAGAGGGGAAGCGGGAGCAGGGACCCTGCCCGGTTTCTCATCCCCTCAGGGAAGTTCTGATGGGAGATAGCGCACCAAGGGCAGGAACCTTGGCTCACTCGATACCAAGAGAAACGTTTTCACCCCCGCCCGCCACACCGAACAGTTCCTGCGATCCAGAGAGGATCTGGTCTACCCCGGACGGAACTGTAGGGTTCCAGAGTTGGACTGGAAACGTTCGATCGGTTTCTCTCTCTCCGCCGACGCTGCCAGACCGGCTTTTGAGTGTTTCCAGCGCTGATCGCTTCTCGCTCGGGCTGCCAGTCATATTCATTCGCCCGCCGGATGATTCAACCAGGACCCTTTGCAGACACCAGTTTATACAAATCTCTCGTTTATTTGAGGGGGGGGGGTGGCGCGATGTGGATTCACAGTAAAAAGGAGCCGGGGCCCCATTGGCGTCCAGGCCGCGGAGACGCCCGCCCTCTGGAATCAGCTTCTCCGCCAATACCCCTCAGCCCGCTTGGTGGGCGGGCTTTCCGAGGGGAGGCTTCATTAGCAGAGGGAACGGGCGGGTTGCGCCCAGGCCAATGGGGAGCCAGCTCTGCGGCAACCCCCACCACCTCCCACCCGGTGATTCCCCCCCAAATCCCCACCCCACTCAGCCCGAGCTGCTCAATCTGGGGCTGGGGAGGGGGAGGGGTGAGCGGGGGAGGGTGGACGGGGAGGGGCAAAAAAAACGGATTGAGGAACACACACGCTGGAGGGGAATGAGAGCGGGGGGAGTAGGGGAGGAGGGAAGCAAACAATTGGACCCTGTACAAAGACGCAGAAACACTTCCCCCACCCGCTGCCCCAACTTCAAATTTACACCAGTACAATAGATCCAATAGATACTAATTACCACAAGACTAGCGGCTAAATTACAGTCGGCTAATGATTCTGGCTGGCAGGACCCATCGCGCGAGATCCAGGCTTGTCCACACTGCTCGGGGAAGGGGGGGAACGAGACTATTGGAAAGAGAGAGAGAGAGAGAGAGAGAGAGAGGGGGAGAAGGCAGGAGAGGAGTGGCTTAAAAAAGCCAGTCAGGCCCCACAGGAATCGTTGTGGAGTTTGGGAACGCGCGTTCAACCGGAACTCCACCCGGTGCGATCGGGACTGGGTGGGGGGGGGTAGTGTGGGGAGCAGGAGAGGCTGCCCCACGCTCCCTGCCCGCCCCCAGCAACATCCTGGACAGGGTTTCCTGCAGCCTCAACACCGGGCAGTCTCCGAATTCCCCCCTGACAAGACACGGGGCGGGCGGAGGGGTGCAGGGGGCTGGACGCTGACCCCCCTCAGCAGCAGACTGCGGTCTCAGGCACAGAGC